>NW_026737059.1:0-51786 GCF_949786415.1 Peromyscus eremicus | reverse complement strand
GACAAGAACAGTAGCTTCTCTTCATTCCAATACACTGTACTTGCTTTGAACAGACGCGAGTGCTATTTGCACTGTGTATGGCAATGGGAGCGCAATAGTGACTCTTCTTAGCAGAAAACAACTCTTGCTCGTAGGACCAGAAACTGCATGGGATTCAACTCCGTTTAGGACTGGGAAACAAACGCTAGCTCGCCTTGCAAGAAACACACTCTGCTTTTGAGAAAACAGCACTCTTCTACTCTCCTGTGTTTCCTATAGGGCCAGAACATTGAGCTTACTCAGAACAAAAGAACTGTGCTTCCTACACACGGGGCATATCTAGTTCAACTCTGCTTAGGAAACTGACAAGAACAGTAGCTTCTCTTCAGTCCAATACACTGTACTTGCTGGGAACAGACGCGAGTGCTATTTGCACTGTGTATGGCAATGGGAGCGCAATAGTGACTCTTCTTAGCAGAAAACAACTCTTGCTCGTAGGACCAGAAACTGCATGGGATTCAACTCCGTTTAGGACTGGGAAACAAACGCTAGCTCGCCTTGCAAGAAACACACTCTGCTTTTGAGAAAACAGCACTCTTCTACTCTCCTGTGTTTCCTGTAGGGCCAGAACAGTGAGTTTGCTCAGAACAAAAGAACTGTGCTTCTACATACACGGGGCATATCTAGTTCAACTCTGCTTAGGAAACTGACAAGAACAGTAGCTTCTCTTCATTCCAATACACTGTACTTGCTTTGAACAGACGCGAGTGCTATTTGCACTGTGTATGGCAATGGGAGCGCAATAGTGACTCTTCTTAGCAGAAAACAACTCTTGCTCGTAGGACCAGAAACTGCATGGGATTCAACTCCGTTTAGGACTGGGAAACAAACGCTAGCTCGCCTTGCAAGAAACACACTCTGCTTTTGAGAAAACAGCACTCTTCTACTCTCCTGTGTTTCCTATAGGGCCAGAACATTGAGCTTACTCAGAACAAAAGAACTGTGCTTCCTACACACACGGGGCATATCTAGTTCAACTCTGCTTAGGAAACTGACAAGAACAGTAGCTTCTCTTCAGTCCAATACACTGTACTTGCTGGGAACAGACGCGAGTGCTATTTGCACTGTGTATGGCAATGGGGAGCGCAATAGTGACTCTTCTTAGCAGAAAACAACTCTTGCTCGTAGGACCAGAAACTGCATGGGATTCAACTCCGTTTAGGACTGGGAAACAAACGCTAGCTCGCCTTGCAAGAAACACACTCTGCTTTTGAGAAAACAGCACTCTTCTACTCTCCTGTGTTTCCTATAGGGCCAGAACATTGAGCTTACTCAGAACAAAAGAACTGTGCTTCCTACACACACGGGGCATATCTAGTTCAACTCTGCTTAGGAAACTGACAAGAACAGTAGCTTCTCTTCAGTCCAATACACTGTACTTGCTGGGAACAGACGCGAGTGCTATTTGCACTGTGTATGGCAATGGGAGCGCAATAGTGACTCTTCTTAGCAGAAAACAACTCTTGCTCGTAGGACCAGAAACTGCATGGGATTCAACTCCGTTTAGGACTGGGAAACAAACGCTAGCTCGCCTTGCAAGAAACACACTCTGCTTTTGAGAAAACAGCCCTCTTCTACTCTCCTGTGTTTCCTATAGGGCCAGAACAGTGAGCTTGCTCAGAACAAAAGAACTGTGCTTCCTACACACACGGGGCATATCTAGTTCAACTCTGCTTAGGAAACTGACAAGAACAGTAGCTTCTCTTCAGTCCAATACACTGTACTTGCTGGGAACAGACGCGAGTGCTATTTGCACTGTGTATGGCAATGGGAGCGCAATAGTGACTCTTCTTAGCAGAAAACAACTCTTGCTCGTAGGACCAGAAACTGCATGGGATTCAACTCCGTTTAGGACTGGGAAACAAACGCTAGCTCGCCTTGCAAGAAACACACTCTGCTTTTGAGAAAACAGCACTCTTCTACTCTCCTGTGTTTCCTATAGGGCCAGAACAGTGAGCTTGCTCAGAACAAAAGAACTGTGCTTCCTACACACACGGGGCATATCTAGTTCAACTCTGCTTAGGAAACTGACAAGAACAGTAGCTTCTCTTCAGTCCAATACACTGTACTTGCTGGGAACAGACGCGAGTGCTATTTGCACTGTGTATGGCAATGGGAGCGCAATAGTGACTCTTCTTAGCAGAAAACAACTCTTGCTCGTAGGACCAGAAACTGCATGGGATTCAACTCCGTTTAGGAATGGGAAACAAACGCTAGCTCGCCTTGCAAGAAACACACTCTGCTTTTGAGAAAACAGCACTCTTCTACTCTCCTGTGTTTCCTGTAGGGCCAGAACAGTGAGTTTGCTCAGAACAAAAGAACTGTGCTTCCTACACACACGGGGCATATCTAGTTCAACTCTGCTTAGGAAACTGACAAGAACAGTAGCTTCTCTTCAGTCCAATACACTGTACTTGCTGGGAACAGACGCCAGTGCTATTTGCACTGTGTATGGTAATGGGAGCGCAATAGTGACTCTTCTTAGCAGAAAACAACTCTTGCTCGTAGGACCAGAAACTGCATGGGATTCAACTCCGTTTAGGACTGGGAAACAAACGCTAGCTCGCCTTGCAAGAAACACACTCTGCTTTTGAGAAAACAGCACTCTTCTACTCTCCTGTGTTTCCTATAGGGCCAGAACAGTGAGCTTGCTCAGAACAAAAGAACTGTGCTTCCTACACACACGGGGCATATCTAGTTCAACTCTGCTTAGGAAACTGACAAGAACAGTAGCTTCTCTTCAGTCCAATACACTGTACTTGCTGGGAACAGACGCGAGTGCTATTTGCACTGTGTATGGCAATGGGAGCACAATAGTGACTCTTCTTAGCAGAAAACAACTCTTGCTCGTAGGACCAGAAACTGCATGGGATTCAACTCCGTTTAGGAATGGGAAACAAACGCTAGCTCGCCTTGCAAGAAACACACTCTGCTTTTGAGAAAACAGCACTCTTCTACTCTCCTGTGTTTCCTGTAGGGCCAGAACAGTGAGTTTGCTCAGAACAAAAGAACTGTGCTTCCTACACACACGGGGCATATCTAGTTCAACTCTGCTTAGGAAACTGACAAGAACAGTAGCTTCTCTTCAGTCCAATACACTGCACTTGCTGGGAATAGACGTGAGGGCTATTTGCACTGTGTATGGCAATGGGAGCGCAATAGTGACTCTTCTTAGCAGAAAACAACTCTTGCTCGTAGGAGCAGAAACTGCATGGGATTCAACTCCGTTTAGGACTGGGAAACAAACGCTAGCTCGCCTTGCAAGAAACACACTCTGCTTTTGAGAAAACAGCACTCTTCTACTCTCCTGTGTTTCCTATAGGACCAGAACAGTGAGCTTGCTCAGAACAAAAGAACTGTGCTTCCTACACACACGGGGCATATCTAGTTCAACTCTGCTTAGGAAACTGACAAGAACAGTAGCTTCTCTTCATTCCAATACACTGTACTTGCTTTGAACAGACGCGAGTGCTATTTGCACTGTGTATGGCAATGGGAGCGCAATAGTGACTCTTCTTAGCAGAAAACAACTCTTGCTCGTAGGACCAGAAACTGCATGGGATTCAACTCCGTTTAGGACTGGGAAACAAACGCTAGCTCGCCTTGCAAGAAACACACTCTGCTTTTGAGAAAACAGCACTCTTCTACTCTCCTGTGTTTCCTATAGGGCCAGAACATTGAGCTTACTCAGAACAAAAGAACTGTGCTTCCTACACACGGGGCATATCTAGTTCAACTCTGCTTAGGAAACTGACAAGAACAGTAGCTTCTCTTCAGTCCAATACACTGTACTTGCTGGGAACAGACGCGAGTGCTATTTGCACTGTGTATGGCAATGGGAGCGCAATAGTGACTCTTCTTAGCAGAAAACAACTCTTGCTCGTAGGACCAGAAACTGCATGGGATTCAACTCCGTTTAGGACTGGGAAACAAACGCTAGCTCGCCTTGCAAGAAACACACTCTGCTTTTGAGAAAACAGCACTCTTCTACTCTCCTGTGTTTCCTGTAGGGCCAGAACAGTGAGTTTGCTCAGAACAAAAGAACTGTGCTTCCTACATACACGGGGCATATCTAGTTCAACTCTGCTTAGGAAACTGACAAGAACAGTAGCTTCTCTTCATTCCAATACACTGTACTTGCTTTGAACAGACGCGAGTGCTATTTGCACTGTGTATGGCAATGGGAGCGCAATAGTGACTCTTCTTAGCAGAAAACAACTCTTGCTCGTAGGACCAGAAACTGCATGGGATTCAACTCCGTTTAGGACTGGGAAACAAACGCTAGCTCGCCTTGCAAGAAACACACTCTGCTTTTGAGAAAACAGCACTCTTCTACTCTCCTGTGTTTCCTATAGGGCCAGAACATTGAGCTTACTCAGAACAAAAGAACTGTGCTTCCTACACACACGGGGCATATCTAGTTCAACTCTGCTTAGGAAACTGACAAGAACAGTAGCTTCTCTTCAGTCCAATACACTGTACTTGCTGGGAACAGACGCGAGTGCTATTTGCACTGTGTATGGCAATGGGAGCGCAATAGTGACTCTTCTTAGCAGAAAACAACTCTTGCTCGTAGGACCAGAAACTGCATGGGATTCAACTCCGTTTAGGACTGGGAAACAAACGCTAGCTCGCCTTGCAAGAAACACACTCTGCTTTTGAGAAAACAGCCCTCTTCTACTCTCCTGTGTTTCCTATAGGGCCAGAACAGTGAGCTTGCTCAGAACAAAAGAACTGTGCTTCCTACACACACGGGGCATATCTAGTTCAACTCTGCTTAGGAAACTGACAAGAACAGTAGCTTCTCTTCAGTCCAATACACTGTACTTGCTGGGAACAGACGCGAGTGCTATTTGCACTGTGTATGGCAATGGGAGCGCAATAGTGACTCTTCTTAGCAGAAAACAACTCTTGCTCGTAGGACCAGAAACTGCATGGGATTCAACTCCGTTTAGGACTGGGAAACAAACGCTAGCTCGCCTTGCAAGAAACACACTCTGCTTTTGAGAAAACAGCACTCTTCTACTCTCCTGTGTTTCCTATAGGGCCAGAACAGTGAGCTTGCTCAGAACAAAAGAACTGTGCTTCCTACACACACGGGGCATATCTAGTTCAACTCTGCTTAGGAAACTGACAAGAACAGTAGCTTCTCTTCAGTCCAATACACTGTACTTGCTGGGAACAGACGCGAGTGCTATTTGCACTGTGTATGGCAATGGGAGCGCAATAGTGACTCTTCTTAGCAGAAAACAACTCTTGCTCGTAGGACCAGAAACTGCATGGGATTCAACTCCGTTTAGGAATGGGAAACAAACGCTAGCTCGCCTTGCAAGAAACACACTCTGCTTTTGAGAAAACAGCACTCTTCTACTCTCCTGTGTTTCCTGTAGGGCCAGAACAGTGAGTTTGCTCAGAACAAAAGAACTGTGCTTCCTACACACACGGGGCATATCTAGTTCAACTCTGCTTAGGAAACTGACAAGAACAGTAGCTTCTCTTCAGTCCAATACACTGTACTTGCTGGGAACAGACGCCAGTGCTATTTGCACTGTGTATGGTAATGGGAGCGCAATAGTGACTCTTCTTAGCAGAAAACAACTCTTGCTCGTAGGACCAGAAACTGCATGGGATTCAACTCCGTTTAGGACTGGGAAACAAACGCTAGCTCGCCTTGCAAGAAACACACTCTGCTTTTGAGAAAACAGCACTCTTCTACTCTCCTGTGTTTCCTATAGGGCCAGAACAGTGAGCTTGCTCAGAACAAAAGAACTGTGCTTCCTACACACACGGGGCATATCTAGTTCAACTCTGCTTAGGAAACTGACAAGAACAGTAGCTTCTCTTCAGTCCAATACACTGTACTTGCTGGGAACAGACGCGAGTGCTATTTGCACTGTGTATGGCAATGGGAGCACAATAGTGACTCTTCTTAGCAGAAAACAACTCTTGCTCGTAGGACCAGAAACTGCATGGGATTCAACTCCGTTTAGGAATGGGAAACAAACGCTAGCTCGCCTTGCAAGAAACACACTCTGCTTTTGAGAAAACAGCACTCTTCTACTCTCCTGTGTTTCCTGTAGGGCCAGAACAGTGAGTTTGCTCAGAACAAAAGAACTGTGCTTCCTACATACACGGGGCATATCTAGTTCAACTCTGCTTAGGAAACTGACAAGAACAGTAGCTTCTCTTCATTCCAATACACTGTACTGCTTTGAACAGACGCGAGTGCTATTTGCACTGTGTATGGCAATGGGAGCGCAATAGTGACTCTTCTTAGCAGAAAACAACTCTTGCTCGTAGGACCAGAAACTGCATGGGATTCAACTCCGTTTAGGACTGGGAAACAAACGCTAGCTCGCCTTGCAAGAAACACACTCTGCTTTTGAGAAAACAGCACTCTTCTACTCTCCTGTGTTTCCTATAGGGCCAGAACATTGAGCTTACTCAGAACAAAAGAACTGTGCTTCCTACACACACGGGGCATATCTAGTTCAACTCTGCTTAGGAAACTGACAAGAACAGTAGCTTCTCTTCAGTCCAATACACTGTACTTGCTGGGAACAGACGCGAGTGCTATTTGCACTGTGTATGGCAATGGGAGCGCAATAGTGACTCTTCTTAGCAGAAAACAACTCTTGCTCGTAGGACCAGAAACTGCATGGGATTCAACTCCGTTTAGGACTGGGAAACAAACGCTAGCTCGCCTTGCAAGAAACACACTCTGCTTTTGAGAAAACAGCACTCTTCTACTCTCCTGTGTTTCCTATAGGGCCAGAACATTGAGCTTGCTCAGAACAAAAGAACTGTGCTTCCTACACACACGGGGCATATCTAGTTCAACTCTGCTTAGGAAACTGACAAGAACAGTAGCTTCTCTTCAGTCCAATACACTGTACTTGCTGGGAACAGACGCGAGTGCTATTTGCACTGTGTATGGCAATGGGAGCGCAATAGTGACTCTTCTTAGCAGAAAACAACTCTTGCTCGTAGGACCAGAAACTGCATGGGATTCAACTCCGTTTAGGACTGGGAAACAAACGCTAGCTCGCCTTGCAAGAAACACACTCTGCTTTTGAGAAAACAGCACTCTTCTACTCTCCTGTGTTTCCTGTAGGGCCAGAACAGTGAGTTTGCTCAGAACAAAAGAACTGTGCTTCCTACACACACGGGGCATATCTAGTTCAACTCTGCTTAGGAAACTGACAAGAACAGTAGCTTCTCTTCAGTCCAATACACTGTACTTGCTGGGAACAGACGCGAGTGCTATTTGCACTGTGTATGGCAATGGGAGCGCAATAGTGACTCTTCTTAGCAGAAAACAACTCTTGCTCGTAGGACCAGAAACTGCATGGGATTCAACTCCGTTTAGGACTGGGAAACAAACGCTAGCTCGCCTTGCAAGAAACACACTCTGCTTTTGAGAAAACAGCACTCTTCTACTCTCCTGTGTTTCCTATAGGGCCAGAACAGTGAGCTTGCTCAGAACAAAAGAACTGTGCTTCCTACACACACGGGGCATATCTAGTTCAACTCTGCTTAGGAAACTGACAAGAACAGTAGCTTCTCTTCAGTCCAATACACTGTACTTGCTGGGAACAGACGCGAGTGCTATTTGCACTGTGTATGGCAATGGGAGCGCAATAGTGACTCTTCTTAGCAGAAAACAACTCTTGCTCGTAGGACCAGAAACTGCATGGGATTCAACTCCGTTTAGGAATGGGAAACAAACGCTAGCTCGCCTTGCAAGAAACACACTCTGCTTTTGAGAAAACAGCACTCTTCTACTCTCCTGTGTTTCCTGTAGGGCCAGAACAGTGAGTTTGCTCAGAACAAAAGAACTGTGCTTCCTACACACACGGGGCATATCTAGTTCAACTCTGCTTAGGAAACTGACAAGAACAGTAGCTTCTCTTCAGTCCAATACACTGTACTTGCTGGGAACAGACGCCAGTGCTATTTGCACTGTGTATGGTAATGGGAGCGCAATAGTGACTCTTCTTAGCAGAAAACAACTCTTGCTCGTAGGACCAGAAACTGCATGGGATTCAACTCCGTTTAGGACTGGGAAACAAACGCTAGCTCGCCTTGCAAGAAACACACTCTGCTTTTGAGAAAACAGCACTCTTCTACTCTCCTGTGTTTCCTATAGGGCCAGAACAGTGAGCTTGCTCAGAACAAAAGAACTGTGCTTCCTACACACACGGGGCATATCTAGTTCAACTCTGCTTAGGAAACTGACAAGAACAGTAGCTTCTCTTCAGTCCAATACACTGTACTTGCTGGGAACAGACGCGAGTGCTATTTGCACTGTGTATGGCAATGGGAGCACAATAGTGACTCTTCTTAGCAGAAAACAACTCTTGCTCGTAGGACCAGAAACTGCATGGGATTCAACTCCGTTTAGGAATGGGAAACAAACGCTAGCTCGCCTTGCAAGAAACACACTCTGCTTTTGAGAAAACAGCACTCTTCTACTCTCCTGTGTTTCCTGTAGGGCCAGAACAGTGAGTTTGCTCAGAACAAAAGAACTGTGCTTCCTACATACACGGGGCATATCTAGTTCAACTCTGCTTAGGAAACTGACAAGAACAGTAGCTTCTCTTCATTCCAATACACTGTACTGCTTTGAACAGACGCGAGTGCTATTTGCACTGTGTATGGCAATGGGAGCGCAATAGTGACTCTTCTTAGCAGAAAACAACTCTTGCTCGTAGGACCAGAAACTGCATGGGATTCAACTCCGTTTAGGACTGGGAAACAAACGCTAGCTCGCCTTGCAAGAAACACACTCTGCTTTTGAGAAAACAGCACTCTTCTACTCTCCTGTGTTTCCTATAGGGCCAGAACATTGAGCTTACTCAGAACAAAAGAACTGTGCTTCCTACACACACGGGGCATATCTAGTTCAACTCTGCTTAGGAAACTGACAAGAACAGTAGCTTCTCTTCAGTCCAATACACTGTACTTGCTGGGAACAGACGCGAGTGCTATTTGCACTGTGTATGGCAATGGGAGCGCAATAGTGACTCTTCTTAGCAGAAAACAACTCTTGCTCGTAGGACCAGAAACTGCATGGGATTCAACTCCGTTTAGGACTGGGAAACAAACGCTAGCTCGCCTTGCAAGAAACACACTCTGCTTTTGAGAAAACAGCACTCTTCTACTCTCCTGTGTTTCCTGTAGGGCCAGAACAGTGAGTTTGCTCAGAACAAAAGAACTGTGCTTCCTACACACACGGGGCATATCTAGTTCAACTCTGCTTAGGAAACTGACAAGAACAGTAGCTTCTCTTCAGTCCAATACACTGTACTTCCTGGGAACAGACGCGAGTGCTATTTGCACTGTGTATGGCAATGGGAGCGCAATAGTGACTCTTCTTAGCAGAAAACAACTCTTGCTCGTAGGACCAGAAACTGCATGGGATTCAACTCCGTTTAGGACTGGGAAACAAACGCTAGCTCGCCTTGCAAGAAACACACTCTGCTTTTGAGAAAACAGCACTCTTCTACTCTCCTGTGTTTCCTATAGGGCCAGAACAGTGAGCTTGCTCAGAACAAAAGAACTGTGCTTCCTACACACACGGGGCATATCTAGTTCAACTCTGCTTAGGAAACTGACAAGAACAGTAGCTTCTCTTCAGTCCAATACACTGCACTTGCTGGGAATAGACGCCAGTACTATTTGCGCTGTGTATGGCAATGGGAGCGCAATAGTGACTCTTCTTAGCAGAAAACAACTCTTGCTCGTAGGACCAGAAACTGCATGGGATTCAACTCCGTTTAGGACTGGGAAACAAACGCTAGCTCGCCTTGCAAGAAACACACTCTGCTTTTGAGAAAACAGCACTCTTCTACTCTCCTGTGTTTCCTATAGGGCAGAACAGTGAGCTTGCTCAGAACAAAAGAACTGTGCTTCCTACACACACGGGCATATCTAGTTCAACTCTGCTTAGGAAACTGACAAGAACAGTAGCTTCTCTTCAGTCCAATACACTGTACTTGCTGGGAACAGACGCCAGTGCTATTTGCACTGTGTATGGCAATGGGAGCACAATAGTGACTCTTCTTAGCAGAAAACAACTCTTGCTCGTAGGACCAGAAACTGCATGGGATTCAACTCCGTTTAGGACTGGGAAACAAACGCTAGCTCGCCTTGCAAGAAACACACTCTGCTTTTGAGAAAACAGCACTCTTCTACTCTCCTGTGTTTCCTATAGGACCAGAACAGTGAGCTTGCTCAGAACAAAAGAACTGTGCTTCCTACACACACGGGGCATATCTAGTTCAACTCTGCTTAGGAAACTGACAAGAACAGTAGCTTCTCTTCAGTCCAATACACTGCACTTGCTGGGAATAGACGCGAGGGCTATTTGCACTGTGTATGGCAATGGGAGCGCAATAGTGACTCTTCTTAGCAGAAAACAACTCTTGCTCGTAGGAGCAGAAACTGCATGGGATTCAACTCCGTTTAGGACTGGGAAACAAACGCTAGCTCGCCTTGCAAGAAACACACTCTGCTTTTGAGAAAACAGCACTCTTCTACTCTCCTGTGTTTCCTATAGGACCAGAACAGTGAGCTTGCTCAGAACAAAAGAACTGTGCTTCCTACACACACGGGGCATATCTAGTTCAACTCTGCTTAGGAAACTGACAAGAACAGTAGCTTCTCTTCAGTCCAATACACTGTACTTGCTGGGAACAGACGCGAGTGCTATTTGCACTGTGTATGGCAATGGGAGCGCAATAGTGACTCTTCTTAGCAGAAAACAATTCTTGCTCTTAGGACCAGAAACTGCATGGGATTCAACTCCGTTTAGGACTGGGAAACAAACGCTAGCTTGCCTTACAAGAAACACACTCTGCTTTTGAGAAAACAGCACTCTTCTACTCTCCTGTGTTTCCTATAGGGCCAGAACATTGAGCTTGCTCAGAACAAAAGAACTGTGCTTCCTACACACACGGGGCATATCTAGTTCAACTCTGCTTAGGAAACTGACAAGAACAGTAGCTTCTCTTCAGTCCAATACACTGTACTTGCTGGGAACAGACGCGAGTGCTATTTGCACTGTGTATGGCAATGGGTGCGCAATATTGACTCTTCTTAGCAGAAACAACTCTTGCTCGTAGGACCAGAAACTGCATGGGATTCAACTCCGTTTAGGACTGAGAAACAAACGCTAGCTCGCCTTGCAAGAAACACACTCTGCTTTTGAGAAAACAGCAATCTTCTACTCTCCTGTGTTTCCTATAGGGCCAGAACAGTGAGCTTGCTCAGAACAAAAGAACTGTGCTTCCTACACACACGGGGCATATCTAGTTCAACTCTGCTTAGGAAACTGACAAGAACAGTAGCTTCTCTTCAGTCCAATACACTGTACTTGCTGGGAACAGACGCGAGTGCTATTTGCACTGTGTATGGCAATGGGAGCGCAATAGTGACTCTTCTTAGCAGAAAACAACTCTTGCTCGTAGGAGCAGAAACTGCATGGGATTCAACTCCGTTTAGGACTGGGAAACAAACGCTAGCTCGCCTTGCAAGAAACACACTCTGCTTTTGAGAAAACAGCACTCTTCTACTCTCCTGTGTTTCCTATAGGGCCAGAACAGTGAGCTTGCTCAGAACAAAAGAACTGTGCTTCCTACACACACGGGGCATATCTAGTTCAACTCTGCTTAGGAAACTGACAAGAACAGTAGCTTCTCTTCAGTCCAATACACTGTACTTACTGGGAACAGACGCGAATGCTATTTGCACTGTGTATGGCAATGGGAGCGCAATAGTGACTCTTCTTAGCAGAAAACAACTCTTGCTCGTAGGACCAGAAACTGCATGGGATTCAACTCCGTTTAGGACTGGGAAACAAACGCTAGCTCGCCTTGCAAGAAACACACTCTGCTTTTGAGAAAACAGCACTCTTCTACTCTCCTGTGTTTCCTATAGGGCCAGAACAGTGAGCTTGCTCAGAACAAAAGAACTGTGCTTCCTACACACACGGGGCATATCTAGTTCAACTCTGCTTAGGAAACTGACAAGAACAGTAGCTTCTCTTCAGTCTAATACACTGTACTTGCTGGGAACAGACGCCAGTGCTATTTGCACTGTGTATGGCAATGGGAGCGCAATAGTGACTCTTCTTAGCAGAAAACAACTCTTGCTCGTAGGACCAGAAACTGCATGGGATTCAACTCCGTTTAGGACTGGGAAACAAACGCTAGCTCGCCTTGCAAGAAACACACTCTGCTTTTGAGAAAACAGCACTCTTCTACTCTCCTGTGTTTCCTATAGGACCAGAACAGTGAGCTTGCTCAGAACAAAAGAACTGTGCTTCCTACACACACGGGGCATATCTAGTTCAACTCTGCTTAGGAAACTGACAAGAACAGTAGCTTCTCTTCAGTCCAATACACTGCACTTGCTGGGAATAGACGCGAGGGCTATTTGCACTGTGTATGGCAATGGGAGCGCAATAGTGACTCTTCTTAGCAGAAAACAACTCTTGCTCGTAGGAGCAGAAACTGCATGGGATTCAACTCCGTTTAGGACTGGGAAACAAACGCTAGCTCGCCTTGCAAGAAACACACTCTGCTTTTGAGAAAACAGCACTCTTCTACTCTCCTGTGTTTCCTATAGGACCAGAACAGTGAGCTTGCTCAGAACAAAAGAACTGTGCTTCCTACACACACGGGGCATATCTAGTTCAACTCTGCTTAGGAAACTGACAAGAACAGTAGCTTCTCTTCAGTCCAATACACTGTACTTGCTGGGAACAGACGCGAGTGCTATTTGCACTGTGTATGGCAATGGGAGCGCAATAGTGACTCTTCTTAGCAGAAAACAATTCTTGCTCTTAGGACCAGAAACTGCATGGGATTCAACTCCGTTTAGGACTGGGAAACAAACGCTAGCTTGCCTTACAAGAAACACACTCTGCTTTTGAGAAAACAGCACTCTTCTACTCTCCTGTGTTTCCTATAGGGCCAGAACATTGAGCTTGCTCAGAACAAAAGAACTGTGCTTCCTACACACACGGGGCATATCTAGTTCAACTCTGCTTAGGAAACTGACAAGAACAGTAGCTTCTCTTCAGTCCAATACACTGTACTTGCTGGGAACAGACGCGAGTGCTATTTGCACTGTGTATGGCAATGGGAGCGCAATAGTGACTCTTCTTAGCAGAAAACAACTCTTGCTCGTAGGACCAGAAACTGCATGGGATTCAACTCCGTTTAGGACTGGGAAACAAACGCTAGCTCGCCTTACAAGAAACACACTCTGCTTTTGAGAAAACAGCACTCTTCTACTCTCCTGTGTTTCCTATAGGGCCAGAACAGTGAGCTTGCTCAGAACAAAAGAACTGTGCTTCCTACACACACGGGGCATATCTAGTTCAACTCTGCTTAGGAAACTGACAAGAACAGTAGCTTCTCTTCAGTCCAATACACTGTACTTGCTGGGAACAGACGCGAGTGCTATTTGCACTGTGTATGGCAATGGGTGCGCAATATTGACTCTTCTTAGCAGAAACAACTCTTGCTCGTAGGACCAGAAACTGCATGGGATTCAACTCCGTTTAGGACTGAGAAACAAACGCTAGCTCGCCTTGCAAGAAACACACTCTGCTTTTGAGAAAACAGCACTCTTCTACTCTCCTGTGTTTCCTATAGGGCCAGAACAGTGAGCTTGCTCAGAACAAAAGAACTGTGCTTCCTACACACACGGGGCATATCTAGTTCAACTCTGCTTAGGAAACTGACAAGAACAGTAGCTTCTCTTCAGTCCAATACACTGTACTTGCTGGGAACAGACGCGAGTGCTATTTGCACTGTGTATGGCAATGGGAGCGCAATAGTGACTCTTCTTAGCAGAAAACAACTCTTGCTCGTAGGAGCAGAAACTGCATGGGATTCAACTCCGTTTAGGACTGGGAAACAAACGCTAGCTCGCCTTGCAAGAAACACACTCTGCTTTTGAGAAAACAGCACTCTTCTACTCTCCTGTGTTTCCTATAGGGCCAGAACAGTGAGCTTGCTCAGAACAAAAGAACTGTGCTTCCTACACACACGGGGCATATCTAGTTCAACTCTGCTTAGGAAACTGACAAGAACAGTAGCTTCTCTTCAGTCCAATACACTGTACTTACTGGGAACAGACGCGAATGCTATTTGCACTGTGTATGGCAATGGGAGCGCAATAGTGACTCTTCTTAGCAGAAAACAACTCTTGCTCGTAGGACCAGAAACTGCATGGGATTCAACTCCGTTTAGGACTGGGAAACAAACGCTAGCTCGCCTTGCAAGAAACACACTCTGCTTTTGAGAAAACAGCACTCTTCTACTCTCCTGTGTTTCCTGTAGGGCCAGAACAGTGAGCTTGCTCAGAACAAAAGAACTGTGCTTCCTACACACACGGGGCATATCTAGTTCAACTCTGCTTAGGAAACTGACAAGAACAGTAGCTTCTCTTCAGTCCAATACACTGTACTTGCTGGGAACATACGCGAGTGCTATTTGCACTGTGTATGGCAATGGGAGCGCAATAGTGACTCTTCTTAGCAGAAAACAACTCTTGCTCGTAGGACCAGAAACTGCATGGGATTCAACTCCGTTTAGGAATGGGAAACAAACGCTAGCTCGCCTTGCAAGAAACACACTCTGCTTTTGAGAAAACAGCACTCTTCTACTCTCCTGTGTTTCCTATAGGGCCAGAACAGTGAGCTTGCTCAGAACAAAAGAACTGTGCTTCCTACACACACGGGGCATATCTAGTTCAACTCTGCTTAGGAAACTGACAAGAACAGTAGCTTCTCTTCAGTCCAATACACTGTACTTGCTGGGAACAGACGCGAGTGCTATTTGCACTGTGTATGGCAATGGGAGCGCAATAGTGACTCTTCTTAGCAGAAAACAACTCTTGCTCGTAGGACCAGAAACTGCATGGGATTCAACTCCGTTTAGGACTGGGAAACAAACGCTAGCTCGCCTTGCAAGAAACACACTCTGCTTTTGAGAAAACAGCCCTCTTCTACTCTCCTGTGTTTCCTATAGGGCCAGAACATTGAGCTTACTCAGAACAAAAGAACTGTGCTTCCTACACACACGGGGCATATCTAGTTCAACTCTGCTTAGGAAACTGACAAGAACAGTAGCTTCTCTTCAGTCCAAGACACTGCACTTGCTGGGAATAGACGCCAGTACTATTTGCACTGTGTATGGCAATGGGAGCGCAATAGTGACTCTTCTTAGCAGAAAACAACTCTTGCTCGTAGGACCAGAAACTGCATGGGATTCAACTCCGTTTAGGACTGGGAAACAAACGCTAGCTCGCCTTGCAAGAAACACACTCTGCTTTTGAGAAAACAGCACTCTTCTACTCTCCTGTGTTTCCTATAGGGCCAGAACAGTGAGCTTGCTCAGAACAAAAGAACTGTGCTTCCTACACACACGGGGCATATCTAGTTCAACTCTGCTTAGGAAACTGACAAGAACAGTAGCTTCTCTTCAGTCCAATACACTGTACTTGCTGGGAACAGACGCGAGTGCTATTTGCACTGTGTATGGCAATGGGAGCGCAATAGTGACTCTTCTTAGCAGAAAACAACTCTTGCTCGTAGGACCAGAAACTGCATGGGATTCAACTCCGTTTAGGACTGGGAAACAAACGCTAGCTCGCCTTGCAAGAAACACACTCTGCTTTTGAGAAAACAGCACTCTTCTACTCTCCTGTGTTTCCTATAGGACCAGAACAGTGAGCTTGCTCAGAACAAAAGAACTGTGCTTCCTACACACACGGGGCATATCTAGTTCAACTCTGCTTAGGAAACTGACAAGAACAGTAGCTTCTCTTCAGTCCAATACACTGCACTTGCTGGGAATAGACGCGAGGGCTATTTGCACTGTGTATGGCAATGGGAGCGCAATAGTGACTCTTCTTAGCAGAAAACAACTCTTGCTCGTAGGAGCAGAAACTGCATGGGATTCAACTCCGTTTAGGACTGGGAAACAAACGCTAGCTCGCCTTGCAAGAAACACACTCTGCTTTTGAGAAAACAGCACTCTTCTACTCTCCTGTGTTTCCTATAGGACCAGAACAGTGAGCTTGCTCAGAACAAAAGAACTGTGCTTCCTACACACACGGGGCATATCTAGTTCAACTCTGCTTAGGAAACTGACAAGAACAGTAGCTTCTCTTCAGTCCAATACACTGTACTTGCTGGGAACAGACGCGAGTGCTATTTGCACTGTGTATGGCAATGGGAGCGCAATAGTGACTCTTCTTAGCAGAAAACAACTCTTGCTAGTAGGACCAGAAACTGCATGGGATTCAACTCCGTTTAGGACTGGGAAACAAACGCTAGCTCGCCTTGCAAGAAACACACTCTGCTTTTGAGAAAACAGCACTCTTCTACTCTCCTGTGTTTCCTATAGGGCCAGAACAGTGAGCTTGCTCAGAACAAAAGAACTGTGCTTCCTACACACACGGGGCATATCTAGTTCAACTCTGCTTAGGAAACTGACAAGAACAGTAGCTTCTCTTCAGTCCAATACACTGTACTTGCTGGGAACAGACGCGAGTGCTATTTGCACTGTGTATGGCAATGGGAGCGCAATAGTGACTCTTCTTAGCAGAAAACAACTCTTGCTCGTAGGACCAGAAACTGCATGGGATTCAACTCCGTTTAGGACTGGGAAACAAACGCTAGCTCGCCTTGCAAGAAACACACTCTGCTTTTGAGAAAACAGCCCTCTTCTACTCTCCTGTGTTTCCTATAGGGCCAGAACAGTGAGCTTGCTCAGAACAAAAGAACTGTGCTTCCTACACACACGGGGCATATCTAGTTCAACTCTGCTTAGGAAACTGACAAGAACAGTAGCTTCTCTTCAGTCCAATACACTGTACTTGCTGGGAACAGACGCGAGTGCTATTTGCACTGTGTATGGCAATGGGAGCGCAATAGTGACTCTTCTTAGCAGAAAACAACTCTTGCTCGTAGGACCAGAAACTGCATGGGATTCAACTCCGTTTAGGACTGGGAAACAAACGCTAGCTCGCCTTGCAAGAAACACACTCTGCTTTTGAGAAAACAGCACTCTTCTACTCTCCTGTGTTTCCTATAGGGCCAGAACAGTGAGCTTGCTCAGAACAAAAGAACTGTGCTTCCTACACACACGGGGCATATCTAGTTCAACTCTGCTTAGGAAACTGACAAGAACAGTAGCTTCTCTTCAGTCCAATACACTGCACTTGCTGGGAATAGACGCCAGTACTATTTGCACTGTGTATGGCAATGGGAGCGCAATAGTGACTCTTCTTAGCAGAAAACAACTCTTGCTCGTAGGACCAGAAACTGCATGGGATTCAACTCCGTTTAGGACTGGGAAACAAACGCTAGCTCGCCTTGCAAGAAACACACTCTGCTTTTGAGAAAACAGCACTCTTCTACTCTCCTGTGTTTCCTATAGGGCCAGAACAGTGAGCTTGCTCAGAACAAAAGAACTGTGCTTCCTACACACACGGGCATATCTAGTTCAACTCTGCTTAGGAAACTGACAAGAACAGTAGCTTCTCTTCAGTCTAATACACTGTACTTGCTGGGAACAGACGCCAGTGCTATTTGCACTGTGTATGGCAATGGGAGCGCAATAGTGACTCTTCTTAGCAGAAAACAACTCTTGCTCGTAGGACCAGAAACTGCATGGGATTCAACTCCGTTTAGGACTGGGAAACAAACGCTAGCTCGCCTTGCAAGAAACACACTCTGCTTTTGAGAAAACAGCACTCTTCTACTCTCCTGTGTTTCCTATAGGACCAGAACAGTGAGCTTGCTCAGAACAAAAGAACTGTGCTTCCTACACACACGGGGCATATCTAGTTCAACTCTGCTTAGGAAACTGACAAGAACAGTAGCTTCTCTTCAGTCCAATACACTGCACTTGCTGGGAATAGACGCGAGGGCTATTTGCACTGTGTATGGCAATGGGAGCGCAATAGTGACTCTTCTTAGCAGAAAACAACTCTTGCTCGTAGGAGCAGAAACTGCATGGGATTCAACTCCGTTTAGGACTGGGAAACAAACGCTAGCTCGCCTTGCAAGAAACACACTCTGCTTTTGAGAAAACAGCACTCTTCTACTCTCCTGTGTTTCCTATAGGACCAGAACAGTGAGCTTGCTCAGAACAAAAGAACTGTGCTTCCTACACACACGGGGCATATCTAGTTCAACTCTGCTTAGGAAACTGACAAGAACAGTAGCTTCTCTTCAGTCCAATACACTGTACTTGCTGGGAACAGACGCGAGTGCTATTTGCACTGTGTATGGCAATGGGAGCGCAATAGTGACTCTTCTTAGCAGAAAACAATTCTTGCTCTTAGGACCAGAAACTGCATGGGATTCAACTCCGTTTAGGACTGGGAAACAAACGCTAGCTTGCCTTACAAGAAACACACTCTGCTTTTGAGAAAACAGCACTCTTCTACTCTCCTGTGTTTCCTAGAGGGCCAGAACATTGAGCTTGCTCAGAACAAAAGAACTGTGCTTCCTACACACACGGGGCATATCTAGTTCAACTCTGCTTAGGAAACTGACAAGAACAGTAGCTTCTCTTCAGTCCAATACACTGTACTTGCTGGGAACAGACGCGAGTGCTATTTGCACTGTGTATGGCAATGGGAGCGCAATATTGACTCTTCTTAGCAGAAAACAACTCTTGCTCGTAGGACCAGAAACTGCATGGGATTCAACTCCGTTTAGGACTGAGAAACAAACGCTAGCTCGCCTTGCAAGAAACACACTCTGCTTTTGAGAAAACAGCACTCTTCTACTCTCCTGTGTTTCCTATAGGGCCAGAACAGTGAGCTTGCTCAGAACAAAAGAACTGTGCTTCCTACACACACGGGGCATATCTAGTTCAACTCTGCTTACGAAACTGACAAGAACAGTAGCTTCTCTTCATTCCAATACACTGTACTTGCTTTGAACAGACGCGAGTGCTATTTGCACTGTGTATGTCAATGGGAGCGCAATAGTGACTCTTCTTAGCAGAAAACAACTCTTGCTCGTAGGACCAGAAACTGCATGGGATTCAACTCCGTTTAGGACTGGGAAACAAACGCTAGCTCGCCTTGCAAGAAACACACTCTGCTTTTGAGAAAACAGCACTCTTCTACTCTCCTGTGTTTCCTATAGGGCCAGAACATTGAGCTTACTCAGAACAAAAGAACTGTGCTTCCTACACACACGGGGCATATCTAGTTCAACTCTGCTTAGGAAACTGACAAGAACAGTAGCTTCTCTTCAGTCCAATACACTGTACTTGCTGGGAACAGACGCGAGTGCTATTTGCACTGTGTATGGCAATGGGAGCGCAATAGTGACTCTTCTTAGCAGAAAACAACTCTTGCTCGTAGGACCAGAAACTGCATGGGATTCAACTCCGTTTAGGACTGGGAAACAAACGCTAGCTCGCCTTGCAAGAAACACACTCTGCTTTTGAGAAAACAGCCCTCTTCTACTCTCCTGTGTTTCCTATAGGGCCAGAACAGTGAGCTTGCTCAGAAAAAAAGAACTGTGCTTCCTACACACACGGGGCATATCTAGTTCAACTCTGCTTAGGAAACTGACAAGAACAGTAGCTTCTCTTCAGTCCAATACACTGTACTTACTGGGAACAGACGCGAGTGCTATTTGCACTGTGTATGGCAATGGGAGCGCAATAGTGACTCTTCTTAGCAGAAAACAACTCTTGCTCGTAGGACCAGAAACTGCATGGGATTCAACTCCGTTTAGGACTGGGAAACAAACGCTAGCTCGCCTTGCAAGAAACACACTCTGCTTTTGAGAAAACAGCACTCTTCTACTCTCCTGTGTTTCCTATAGGGCCAGAACAGTGAGCTTGCTCAGAACAAAAGAACTGTGCTTCCTACACACACGGGGCATATCTAGTTCAACTCTGCTTAGGAAACTGACAAGAACAGTAGCTTCTCTTCAGTCCAATACACTGTACTTGCTGGGAACAGACGCGAGTGCTATTTGCACTGTGTATGGCAATGGGAGCGCAATAGTGACTCTTCTTAGCAGAAAACAACTCTTGCTCGTAGGACCAGAAACTGCATGGGATTCAACTCCGTTTAGGACTGGGAAACAAACGCTAGCTCGCCTTGCAAGAAACACACTCTGCTTTTGAGAAAACAGCACTCTTCTACTCTCCTGTGTTTCCTGTAGGGCCAGAACAGTGAGCTTGCTCAGAACAAAAGAACTGTGCTTCCTACACACACGGGGCATATCTAGTTCAACTCTGCTTAGGAAACTGACAAGAACAGTAGCTTCTCTTCAGTCCAATACACTGTACTTGCTGGGAACATACGCGAGTGCTATTTGCACTGTGTATGGCAATGGGAGCGCAATAGTGACTCTTCTTAGCAGAAAACAACTCTTGCTCGTAGGACCAGAAACTGCATGGGATTCAACTCCGTTTAGGACTGGGAAACAAACGCTAGCTCGCCTTGCAAGAAACACACTCTGCTTTTGAGAAAACAGCACTCTTCTACTCTCCTGTGTTTCCTATAGGGCCAGAACAGTGAGCTTGCTCAGAACAAAAGAACTGTGCTTCCTACACACACGGGGCATATCTAGTTCAACTCTGCTTAGGAAACTGACAAGAACAGTAGCTTCTCTTCAGTCCAATACACTGTACTTGCTGGGAACAGACGCGAGTGCTATTTGCACTGTGTATGGCAAAGGGAGCGCAATAGTGACTCTTCTTAGCAGAAAACAACTCTTGCTCGTAGGACCAGAAACTGCATGGGATTCAACTCCGTTTAGGACTGGGAAACAAACGCTAGCTCGCCTTGCAAGAAACACACTCTGCTTTTGAGAAAACAGCCCTCTTCTACTCTCCTGTGTTTCCTATAGGGCCAGAACAGTGAGCTTGCTCAGAACAAAAGAACTGTGCTTCCTACACACACGGGGCATATCTAGTTCAACTCTGCTTAGGAAACTGACAAGAACAGTAGCTTCTCTTCAGTCCAATACACTGTACTTGCTGGGAACAGACGCGAGTGCTATTTGCACTGTGTATGGCAATGGGAGCGCAATAGTGACTCTTCTTAGCAGAAAACAACTCTTCCTCGTAGGACCAGAAACTGCATGGGATTCAACTCCGTTTAGGACTGGGAAACAAACGCTAGCTCGCCTTGCAAGAAACACACTCTGCTTTTGAGAAAACAGCACTCTTCTACTCTCCTGTGTTTCCTATAGGGCCAGAACAGTGAGCTAGCTCAGAACAAAAGAACTGTGCTTCCTACACACACGGGGCATATCTAGTTCAACTCTGCTTAGGAAACTGACAAGAACAGTAGCTTCTCTTCAGTCCAATACACTGTACTTGCTGGGAACAGACGCGAGTGCTATTTGCACTGTGTATGGCAATGGGAGCGCAATAGTGACTCTTCTTAGCAGAAAACAACTCTTGCTCGTAGGACCAGAAACTGCATGGGATTCAACTCCGTTTAGGACTGGGAAACAAACGCTAGCTCGCCTTGCAAGAAACACACTCTGCTTTTGAGAAAACAGCACTCTTCTACTCTCCTGTGTTTCCTATAGGGCCAGAACAGTGAGCTTGCTCAGAACAAAAGAACTGTGCTTCCTACACACACGGGGCATATCTAGTTCAACTCTGCTTAGGAAACTGACAAGAACAGTAGCTTCTCTTCAGTCCAATACACTGTACTTGCTGGGAACAGACGCGAGTGCTATTTGCACTGTGTATGGCAATGGGAGCACAATAGTGACTCTTCTTAGCAGAAAACAACTCTTGCTCGTAGGACCAGAAACTGCATGGGATTCAACTCCGTTTAGGACTGGGAAACAAACGCTAGCTCGCCTTGCAAGAAACACACTCTGCTTTTGAGAAAACAGCACTCTTCTACTCTCCTGTGTTTCCTATAGGGCCAGAACAGTGAGCTTGCTCAGAACAAAAGAACTGTGCTTCCTACACACACGGGGCATATCTAGTTCAACTCTGCTTAGGAAACTGACAAGAACAGTAGCTTCTCTTCAGTCCAATACACTGCACTTGCTGGGAATAGACGCCAGTACTATTTGCACTGTGTATGGCAATGGGAGCGCAATAGTGACTCTTCTTAGCAGAAAACAACTCTTGCTCGTAGGACCAGAAACTGCATGGGATTCAACTCCGTTTAGGACTGGGAAACAAACGCTAGCTCGCCTTGCAAGAAACACACTCTGCTTTTGTGAAAACAGCACTCTTCTACTCTCCTGTGTTTTTTATAGGGCCAGAACAGTGAGCTTGCTCAGAACAAAAGAACTGTGCTTCCTACACACACGGGGCATATCTAGTTCAACTCTGCTTAGGAAACTGACAAGAACAGTAGCTTCTCTTCAGTCCAATACACTGTACTTGCTGGGAACAGACGCGAGTGCTATTTGCACTGTGTATGGCAATGGGAGCGCAATAGTGACTCTTCTTAGCAGAAAACAACTCTTGCTCGTAGGACCAGAAACTGCATGGGATTCAACTCCGTTTAGGACTGGGAAACAAACGCTAGCTCGCCTTGCAAGAAACACACTCTGCTTTTGAGAAAACAGCACTCTTCTACTCTCCTGTGTTTCCTATAGGACCAGAACAGTGAGCTTGCTCAGAACAAAAGAACTGTGCTTCCTACACACACGGGGCATATCTAGTTCAACTCTGCTTAGGAAACTGACAAGAACAGTAGCTTCTCTTCAGTCCAATACACTGTACTTGCTGGGAACAGACGCGAGTGCTATTTGCACTGTGTATGGCAATGGGAGCGCAATAGTGACTCTTCTTAGCAGAAAACAATTCTTGCTCTTAGGACCAGAAACTGCATGGGATTCAACTCCGTTTAGGACTGGGAAACAAACGCTAGCTCGCCTTACAAGAAACACACTCTGCTTTTGAGAAAACAGCACTCTTCTACTCTCCTGTGTTTCCTATAGGGCCAGAACATTGAGCTTGCTCAGAACAAAAGAACTGTGCTTCCTACACACACGGGGCATATCTAGTTCAACTCTGCTTAGGAAACTGACAAGAACAGTAGCTTCTCTTCAGTCCAATACACTGTACTTGCTGGGAACAGACGCGAGTGCTATTTGCACTGTGTATGGCAATGGGAGCGCAATAGTGACTCTTCTTAGCAGAAAACAACTCTTGCTCGTAGGACCAGAAACTGCATGGGATTCAACTCCATTTAGGACTGGGAAACAAACGCTAGCTCGCCTTACAAGAAACACACTCTGCTTTTGAGAAAACAGCACTCTTCTACTCTCCTGTGTTTCCTATAGGGCCAGAACAGTGAGCTTGCTCAGAACAAAAGAACTGTGCTTCCTACACACACGGGGCATATCTAGTTCAACTCTGCTTAGGAAACTGACAAGAACAGTAGCTTCTCTTCAGTCCAATACACTGTACTTGCTGGGAACAGACGCGAGTGCTATTTGCACTGTGTATGGCAATGGGAGCGCAATATTGACTCTTCTTAGCAGAAAACAACTCTTGCTCGTAGGACCAGAAACTGCATGGGATTCAACTCCGTTTAGGACTGAGAAACAAACGCTAGCTCGCCTTTCAAGAAACACACTCTGCTTTTGAGAAAACAGCACTCTTCTACTCTCCTGTGTTTCCTATAGGGCCAGAACAGTGAGCTTGCTCAGAACAAAAGAACTGTGCTTCCTACACACACGGGGCATATCTAGTTCAACTCTGCTTAGGAAACTGACAAGAACAGTAGCTTCTCTTCAGTCCAATACACTGTACTTGCTGGGAACAGACGCGAGTGCTATTTGCACTGTGTATGGCAATGGGAGCGCAATATTGACTCTTCTTAGCAGAAAACAACTCTTGCTCGTAGGACCAGAAACTGCATGGGATTCAACTCCGTTTAGGACTGAGAAACAAATGCTAGCTCGCCTTGCAAGAAACACACTCTGCTTTTGAGAAAACAGCACTCTTCTACTCTCCTGTGTTTCCTATAGGGCCAGAACAGTGAGCTTGCTCAGAACAAAAGAACTGTGCTTCCTACACACACGGGGCATATCTAGTTCAACTCTGCTTAGGAAACTGACAAGAACAGTAGCTTCTCTTCATTCCAATACACTGTACTTGCTTTGAACAAACGCGAGTGCTATTTGCACTGTGTATGTCAATGGGAGCGCAATAGTGACTCTTCTTAGCAGAAAACAACTCTTGCTCGTAGGACCAGAAACTGCATGGGATTCAACTCCGTTTAGGACTGGGAAACAAACGCTAGCTCGCCTTGCAAGAAACACACTCTGCTTTTGAGAAAACAGCACTCTTCTACTCTCCTGTGTTTCCTATAGGGCCAGAACAGTGAGCTTGCTCAGAACAAAAGAACTGTGCTTCCTACACACACGGGGCATATCTAGTTCAACTCTGCTTAGGAAACTGACAAGAACAGTAGCTTCTCTTCAGTCCAATACACTGTACTTGCTGGGAACAGACGCGAGTGCTATTTGCACTGTGTATGGCAATGGGAGCGCAATAGTGACTCTTCTTAGCAGAAAACAACTCTTGCTCGTAGGACCAGAAACTGCATGGGATTCAACTCCGTTTAGGACTGGGAAACAAACGCTAGCTCGCCTTGCAAGAAACACACTCTGCTTTTGAGAAAACAGCACTCTTCTACTCTCCTGTGTTTCCTGTAGGGCCAGAACAGTGAGCTTGCTTAGAACAAAAGAACTGTGCTTCCTACACACACGGGGCATATCTAGTTCAACTCTGCTTAGGAAACTGACAAGAACAGTAGCTTCTCTTCAGTCCAATACACTGTACTTGCTGGGAACATACGCGAGTGCTATTTGCACTGTGTATGGCAATGGGAGCGCAATAGTGACTCTTCTTAGCAGAAAACAACTCTTGCTCGTAGGACCAGAAACTGCATGGGATTCAACTCCGTTTAGGACTGGGAAACAAACGCTAGCTCGCCTTGCAAGAAACACACTCTGCTTTTGAGAAAACAGCACTCTTCTACTCTCCTGTGTTTCCTATAGGGCCAGAACAGTGAGCTTGCTCAGAACAAAAGAACTGTGCTTCCTACACACACGGGGCATATCTAGTTCAACTCTGCTTAGGAAACTGACAAGAACAGTAGCTTCTCTTCAGTCCAATACACTGTACTTGCTGGGAACAGACGCGAGTGCTATTTGCACTGTGTATGGCAAAGGGAGCGCAATAGTGACTCTTCTTAGCAGAAAACAACTCTTGCTCGTAGGACCAGAAACTGCATGGGATTCAACTCCGTTTAGGACTGGGAAACAAACGCTAGCTCGCCTTGCAAGAAACACACTCTGCTTTTGAGAAAACAGCCCTCTTCTACTCTCCTGTGTTTCCTATAGGGCCAGAACAGTGAGCTTGCTCAGAACAAAAGAACTGTGCTTCCTACACACACGGGGCATATCTAGTTCAACTCTGCTTAGGAAACTGACAAGAACAGTAGCTTCTCTTCAGTCCAATACACTGTACTTGCTGGGAACAGACGCGAGTGCTATTTGCACTGTGTATGGCAATGGGAGCGCAATAGTGACTCTTCTTAGCAGAAAACAACTCTTCCTCGTAGGACCAGAAACTGCATGGGATTCAACTCCGTTTAGGACTGGGAAACAAACGCTAGCTCGCCTTGCAAGAAACACACTCTGCTTTTGAGAAAACAGCACTCTTCTACTCTCCTGTGTTTCCTATAGGGCCAGAACAGTGAGCTAGCTCAGAACAAAAGAACTGTGCTTCCTACACACACGGGGCATATCTAGTTCAACTCTGCTTAGGAAACTGACAAGAACAGTAGCTTCTCTTCAGTCCAATACACTGTACTTGCTGGGAACAGACGCGAGTGCTATTTGCACTGTGTATGGCAATGGGAGCGCAATAGTGACTCTTCTTAGCAGAAAACAACTCTTGCTCGTAGGACCAGAAACTGCATGGGATTCAACTCCGTTTAGGACTGGGAAACAAACGCTAGCTCGCCTTGCAAGAAACACACTCTGCTTTTGAGAAAACAGCACTCTTCTACTCTCCTGTGTTTCCTATAGGGCCAGAACAGTGAGCTTGCTCAGAACAAAAGAACTGTGCTTCCTACACACACGGGGCATATCTAGTTCAACTCTGCTTAGGAAACTGACAAGAACAGTAGCTTCTCTTCAGTCCAATACACTGTACTTGCTGGGAACAGACGCGAGTGCTATTTGCACTGTGTATGGCAATGGGAGCACAATAGTGACTCTTCTTAGCAGAAAACAACTCTTGCTCGTAGGACCAGAAACTGCATGGGATTCAACTCCGTTTAGGACTGGGAAACAAACGCTAGCTCGCCTTGCAAGAAACACACTCTGCTTTTGAGAAAACAGCACTCTTCTACTCTCCTGTGTTTCCTATAGGGCCAGAACAGTGAGCTTGCTCAGAACAAAAGAACTGTGCTTCCTACACACACGGGGCATATCTAGTTCAACTCTGCTTAGGAAACTGACAAGAACAGTAGCTTCTCTTCAGTCCAATACACTGCACTTGCTGGGAATAGACGCCAGTACTATTTGCACTGTGTATGGCAATGGGAGCGCAATAGTGACTCTTCTTAGCAGAAAACAACTCTTGCTCGTAGGACCAGAAACTGCATGGGATTCAACTCCGTTTAGGACTGGGAAACAAACGCTAGCTCGCCTTGCAAGAAACACACTCTGCTTTTGTGAAAACAGCACTCTTCTACTCTCCTGTGTTTTTTATAGGGCCAGAACAGTGAGCTTGCTCAGAACAAAAGAACTGTGCTTCCTACACACACGGGGCATATCTAGTTCAACTCTGCTTAGGAAACTGACAAGAACAGTAGCTTCTCTTCAGTCCAATACACTGTACTTGCTGGGAACAGACGCGAGTGCTATTTGCACTGTGTATGGCAATGGGAGCGCAATAGTGACTCTTCTTAGCAGAAAACAACTCTTGCTCGTAGGACCAGAAACTGCATGGGATTCAACTCCGTTTAGGACTGGGAAACAAACGCTAGCTCGCCTTGCAAGAAACACACTCTGCTTTTGAGAAAACAGCACTCTTCTACTCTCCTGTGTTTCCTATAGGACCAGAACAGTGAGCTTGCTCAGAACAAAAGAACTGTGCTTCCTACACACACGGGGCATATCTAGTTCAACTCTGCTTAGGAAACTGACAAGAACAGTAGCTTCTCTTCAGTCCAATACACTGTACTTGCTGGGAACAGACGCGAGTGCTATTTGCACTGTGTATGGCAATGGGAGCGCAATAGTGACTCTTCTTAGCAGAAAACAATTCTTGCTCTTAGGACCAGAAACTGCATGGGATTCAACTCCGTTTAGGACTGGGAAACAAACGCTAGCTCGCCTTACAAGAAACACACTCTGCTTTTGAGAAAACAGCACTCTTCTACTCTCCTGTGTTTCCTATAGGGCCAGAACATTGAGCTTGCTCAGAACAAAAGAACTGTGCTTCCTACACACACGGGGCATATCTAGTTCAACTCTGCTTAGGAAACTGACAAGAACAGTAGCTTCTCTTCAGTCCAATACACTGTACTTGCTGGGAACAGACGCGAGTGCTATTTGCACTGTGTATGGCAATGGGAGCGCAATAGTGACTCTTCTTAGCAGAAAACAACTCTTGCTCGTAGGACCAGAAACTGCATGGGATTCAACTCCATTTAGGACTGGGAAACAAACGCTAGCTCGCCTTACAAGAAACACACTCTGCTTTTGAGAAAACAGCACTCTTCTACTCTCCTGTGTTTCCTATAGGGCCAGAACAGTGAGCTTGCTCAGAACAAAAGAACTGTGCTTCCTACACACACGGGGCATATCTAGTTCAACTCTGCTTAGGAAACTGACAAGAACAGTAGCTTCTCTTCAGTCCAATACACTGTACTTGCTGGGAACAGACGCGAGTGCTATTTGCACTGTGTATGGCAATGGGAGCGCAATATTGACTCTTCTTAGCAGAAAACAACTCTTGCTCGTAGGACCAGAAACTGCATGGGATTCAACTCCGTTTAGGACTGAGAAACAAACGCTAGCTCGCCTTTCAAGAAACACACTCTGCTTTTGAGAAAACAGCACTCTTCTACTCTCCTGTGTTTCCTATAGGGCCAGAACAGTGAGCTTGCTCAGAACAAAAGAACTGTGCTTCCTACACACACGGGGCATATCTAGTTCAACTCTGCTTAGGAAACTGACAAGAACAGTAGCTTCTCTTCAGTCCAATACACTGTACTTGCTGGGAACAGACGCGAGTGCTATTTGCACTGTGTATGGCAATGGGAGCGCAATATTGACTCTTCTTAGCAGAAAACAACTCTTGCTCGTAGGACCAGAAACTGCATGGGATTCAACTCCGTTTAGGACTGAGAAACAAATGCTAGCTCGCCTTGCAAGAAACACACTCTGCTTTTGAGAAAACAGCACTCTTCTACTCTCCTGTGTTTCCTATAGGGCCAGAACAGTGAGCTTGCTCAGAACAAAAGAACTGTGCTTCCTACACACACGGGGCATATCTAGTTCAACTCTGCTTAGGAAACTGACAAGAACAGTAGCTTCTCTTCATTCCAATACACTGTACTTGCTTTGAACAAACGCGAGTGCTATTTGCACTGTGTATGTCAATGGGAGCGCAATAGTGACTCTTCTTAGCAGAAAACAACTCTTGCTCGTAGGACCAGAAACTGCATGGGATTCAACTCCGTTTAGGACTGGGAAACAAACGCTAGCTCGCCTTGCAAGAAACACACTCTGCTTTTGAGAAAACAGCACTCTTCTACTCTCCTGTGTTTCCTATAGGGCCAGAACATTGAGCTTACTCAGAACAAAAGAACTGTGCTTCCTACACACACGGGGCATATCTAGTTCAACTCTGCTTAGGAAACTGACAAGAACAGTAGCTTCTCTTCAGTCCAATACACTGTACTTGCTGGGAACAGACGCGAGTGCTATTTGCACTGTGTATGGCAATGGGAGCGCAATAGTGACTCTTCTTAGCAGAAAACAACTCTTGCTGGTAGGACCAGAAACTGCATGGGATTCAACTCCGTTTAGGACTGGGAAACAAACGCTAGCTCGCCTTGCAAGAAACACACTCTGCTTTTGAGAAAACAGCCCTCTTCTACTCTCCTGTGTTTCCTATAGGGCCAGAACAGTGAGCTTGCTCAGAACAAAAGAACTGTGCTTCCTACACACACGGGGCATATCTAGTTCAACTCTGCTTAGGAAACTGACAAGAACAGTAGCTTCTCTTCAGTCCAATACACTGTACTTACTGGGAACAGACGCGAGTGCTATTTGCACTGTGTATGGCAATGGGAGCGCAATAGTGACTCTTCTTAGCAGAAAACAACTCTTGCTCGTAGGACCAGAAACTGCATGGGATTCAACTCCGTTTAGGACTGGGAAACAAACGCTAGCTCGCCTTGCAAGAAACACACTCTGCTTTTGAGAAAACAGCACTCTTCTACTCTCCTGTGTTTCCTATAGGACCAGAACAGTGAGCTTGCTCAGAACAAAAGAACTGTGCTTCCTACACACACGGGGCATATCTAGTTCAACTCTGCTTAGGAAACTGACAAGAACAGTAGCTTCTCTTCAGTCCAATACACTGTACTTGCTGGGAACAGACGCGAGTGCTATTTGCACTGTGTATGGCAATGGGAGCGCAATAGTGACTCTTCTTAGCAGAAAACAATTCTTGCTCTTAGGACCAGAAACTGCATGGGATTCAACTCCGTTTAGAACTGGGAAACAAACGCTAGCTCGCCTTACAAGAAACACACTCTGCTTTTGAGAAAACAGCACTCTTCTACTCTCCTGTGTTTCCTATAGGGCCAGAACAGTGAGCTTGCTCAGAACAAAAGAACTGTGCTTCCTACACACACGGGGCATATCTAGTTCAACTCTGCTTAGGAAACTGACAAGAACAGTAGCTTCTCTTCAGTCTAATACACTGTACTTGCTGGGAACAGACGCCAGTGCTATTTGCACTGTGTATGGCAATGGGAGCGCAATAGTGACTCTTCTTAGCAGAAAACAACTCTTGCTCGTAGGACCAGAAACTGCATGGGATTCAACTCCGTTTAGGACTGGGAAACAAACGCTAGCTCGCCTTGCAAGAAACACACTCTGCTTTTGAGAAAACAGCACTCTTCTACTCTCCTGTGTTTCCTATAGGACCAGAACAGTGAGCTTGCTCAGAACAAAAGAACTGTGCTTCCTACACACACGGGGCATATCTAGTTCAACTCTGCTTAGGAAACTGACAAGAACAGTAGCTTCTCTTCAGTCCAATACACTGCACTTGCTGGGAATAGACGCGAGGGCTATTTGCACTGTGTATGGCAATGGGAGCGCAATAGTGACTCTTCTTAGCAGAAAACAACTCTTGCTCGTAGGACCAGAAACTGCATGGGATTCAACTCCGTTTAGGACTGGGAAACAAACGCTAGCTCGCCTTGCAAGAAACACACTCTGCTTTTGAGAAAACAGCACTCTTCTACTCTCCTGTGTTTCCTATAGGACCAGAACAGTGAGCTTGCTCAGAACAAAAGAACTGTGCTTCCTACACACACGGGGCATATCTAGTTCAACTCTGCTTAGGAAACTGACAAGAACAGTAGCTTCTCTTCAGTCCAATACACTGTACTTGCTGGGAACAGACGCGAGTGCTATTTGCACTGTGTATGGCAATGGGAGCGCAATAGTGACTCTTCTTAGCAGAAAACAATTCTTGCTCTTAGGACCAGAAACTGCATGGGATTCAACTCCGTTTAGGACTGGGAAACAAACGCTAGCTTGCCTTACAAGAAACACACTCTGCTTTTGAGAAAACAGCACTCTTCTACTCTCCTGTGTTTCCTATAGGGCCAGAACAGTGAGCTTGCTCAGAACAAAAGAACTGTGCTTCCTACACACACGGGGCATATCTAGTTCAACTCTGCTTAGGAAACTGACAAGAACAGTAGCTTCTCTTCAGTCCAATACACTGTACTTGCTGGGAACAGACGCGAGTGCTATTTGCACTGTGTATGGCAATGGGAGCGCAATATTGACTCTTCTTAGCAGAAAACAACTCTTGCTCGTAGGACCAGAAACTGCATGGGATTCAACTCCGTTTAGGACTGAGAAACAAACGCTAGCTCGCCTTGCAAGAAACACACTCTGCTTTTGAGAAAACAGCACTCTTCTACTCTCCTGTGTTTCCTATAGGGCCAGAACAGTGAGCTTGCTCAGAACAAAAGAACTGTGCTTCCTACACACACGGGGCATATCTAGTTCAACTCTGCTTAGGAAACTGACAAGAACAGTAGCTTCTCTTCAGTCCAATACACTGTACTTGCTGGGAACAGACGCGAGTGCTATTTGCACTGTGTATGGCAATGGGAGCGCAATAGTGACTCTTCTTAGCAGAAAACAACTCTTGCTCGTAGGACCAGAAACTGCATGGGATTCAACTCCGTTTAGGACTGGGAAACAAACGCTAGCTCGCCTTGCAAGAAACACACTCTGCTTTTGAGAAAACAGCACTCTTCTACTCTCCTGTGTTTCCTATAGGACCAGAACAGTGAGCTTGCTCAGAACAAAAGAACTGTGCTTCCTACACACACGGGGCATATCTAGTTCAACTCTGCTTAGGAAACTGACAAGAACAGTAGCTTCTCTTCAGTCCAATACACTGTACTTGCTGGGAACAGACGCGAGTGCTATTTGCACTGTGTATGGCAATGGGAGCGCAATAGTGACTCTTCTTAGCAGAAAACAATTCTTGCTCTTAGGACCAGAAACTGCATGGGATTCAACTCCGTTTAGAACTGGGAAACAAACGCTAGCTCGCCTTACAAGAAACACACTCTGCTTTTGAGAAAACAGCACTCTTCTACTCTCCTGTGTTTCCTATAGGGCCAGAACAGTGAGCTTGCTCAGAACAAAAGAACTGTGCTTCCTACACACACGGGGCATATCTAGTTCAACTCTGCTTAGGAAACTGACAAGAACAGTAGCTTCTCTTCAGTCTAATACACTGTACTTGCTGGGAACAGACGCCAGTGCTATTTGCACTGTGTATGGCAATGGGAGCGCAATAGTGACTCTTCTTAGCAGAAAACAACTCTTGCTCGTAGGACCAGAAACTGCATGGGATTCAACTCCGTTTAGGACTGGGAAACAAACGCTAGCTCGCCTTGCAAGAAACACACTCTGCTTTTGAGAAAACAGCACTCTTCTACTCTCCTGTGTTTCCTATAGGACCAGAACAGTGAGCTTGCTCAGAACAAAAGAACTGTGCTTCCTACACACACGGGGCATATCTAGTTCAACTCTGCTTAGGAAACTGACAAGAACAGTAGCTTCTCTTCAGTCCAATACACTGCACTTGCTGGGAATAGACGCGAGGGCTATTTGCACTGTGTATGGCAATGGGAGCGCAATAGTGACTCTTCTTAGCAGAAAACAACTCTTGCTCGTAGGACCAGAAACTGCATGGGATTCAACTCCGTTTAGGACTGGGAAACAAACGCTAGCTCGCCTTGCAAGAAACACACTCTGCTTTTGAGAAAACAGCACTCTTCTACTCTCCTGTGTTTCCTATAGGACCAGAACAGTGAGCTTGCTCAGAACAAAAGAACTGTGCTTCCTACACACACGGGGCATATCTAGTTCAACTCTGCTTAGGAAACTGACAAGAACAGTAGCTTCTCTTCAGTCCAATACACTGTACTTGCTGGGAACAGACGCGAGTGCTATTTGCACTGTGTATGGCAATGGGAGCGCAATAGTGACTCTTCTTAGCAGAAAACAATTCTTGCTCTTAGGACCAGAAACTGCATGGGATTCAACTCCGTTTAGGACTGGGAAACAAACGCTAGCTTGCCTTACAAGAAACACACTCTGCTTTTGAGAAAACAGCACTCTTCTACTCTCCTGTGTTTCCTATAGGGCCAGAACAGTGAGCTTGCTCAGAACAAAAGAACTGTGCTTCCTACACACACGGGGCATATCTAGTTCAACTCTGCTTAGGAAACTGACAAGAACAGTAGCTTCTCTTCAGTCCAATACACTGTACTTGCTGGGAACAGACGCGAGTGCTATTTGCACTGTGTATGGCAATGGGAGCGCAATATTGACTCTTCTTAGCAGAAAACAACTCTTGCTCGTAGGACCAGAAACTGCATGGGATTCAACTCCGTTTAGGACTGAGAAACAAACGCTAGCTCGCCTTGCAAGAAACACACTCTGCTTTTGAGAAAACAGCACTCTTCTACTCTCCTGTGTTTCCTATAGGGCCAGAACAGTGAGCTTGCTCAGAACAAAAGAACTGTGCTTCCTACACACACGGGGCATATCTAGTTCAACTCTGCTTAGGAAACTGACAAGAACAGTAGCTTCTCTTCAGTCCAATACACTGTACTTGCTGGGAACAGACGCGAGTGCTATTTGCACTGTGTATGGCAATGGGAGCGCAATATTGACTCTTCTTAGCAGAAAACAACTCTTGCTCGTAGGACCAGAAACTGCATGGGATTCAACTCCGTTTAGGACTGAGAAACAAATGCTAGCTCGCCTTGCAAGAAACACACTCTGCTTTTGAGAAAACAGCACTCTTCTACTCTCCTGTGTTTCCTATAGGGCCAGAACAGTGAGCTTGCTCAGAACAAAAGAACTGTGCTTCCTACACACACGGGGCATATCTAGTTCAACTCTGCTTAGGAAACTGACAAGAACAGTAGCTTCTCTTCATTCCAATACACTGTACTTGCTTTGAACAAACGCGAGTGCTATTTGCACTGTGTATGTCAATGGGAGCGCAATAGTGACTCTTCTTAGCAGAAAACAACTCTTGCTCGTAGGACCAGAAACTGCATGGGATTCAACTCCGTTTAGGACTGGGAAACAAACGCTAGCTCGCCTTGCAAGAAACACACTCTGCTTTTGAGAAAACAGCACTCTTCTACTCTCCTGTGTTTCCTATAGGGCCAGAACATTGAGCTTACTCAGAACAAAAGAACTGTGCTTCCTACACACACGGGGCATATCTAGTTCAACTCTGCTTAGGAAACTGACAAGAACAGTAGCTTCTCTTCAGTCCAATACACTGTACTTGCTGGGAACAGACGCGAGTGCTATTTGCACTGTGTATGGCAATGGGAGCGCAATAGTGACTCTTCTTAGCAGAAAACAACTCTTGCTGGTAGGACCAGAAACTGCATGGGATTCAACTCCGTTTAGGACTGGGAAACAAACGCTAGCTCGCCTTGCAAGAAACACACTCTGCTTTTGAGAAAACAGCCCTCTTCTACTCTCCTGTGTTTCCTATAGGGCCAGAACAGTGAGCTTGCTCAGAACAAAAGAACTGTGCTTCCTACACACACGGGGCATATCTAGTTCAACTCTGCTTAGGAAACTGACAAGAACAGTAGCTTCTCTTCAGTCCAATACACTGTACTTACTGGGAACAGACGCGAGTGCTATTTGCACTGTGTATGGCAATGGGAGCGCAATAGTGACTCTTCTTAGCAGAAAACAACTCTTGCTCGTAGGAGCAGAAACTGCATGGGATTCAACTCCGTTTAGGACTGGGAAACAAACGCTAGCTCGCCTTGCAAGAAACACACTCTGCTTTTGAGAAAACAGCACTCTTCTACTCTCCTGTGTTTCCTATAGGACCAGAACAGTGAGCTTGCTCAGAACAAAAGAACTGTGCTTCCTACACACACGGGGCATATCTAGTTCAACTCTGCTTAGGAAACTGACAAGAACAGTAGCTTCTCTTCAGTCCAATACACTGTACTTGCTGGGAACAGACGCGAGTGCTATTTGCACTGTGTATGGCAATGGGAGCGCAATAGTGACTCTTCTTAGCAGAAAACAATTCTTGCTCTTAGGACCAGAAACTGCATGGGATTCAACTCCGTTTAGAACTGGGAAACAAACGCTAGCTCGCCTTACAAGAAACACACTCTGCTTTTGAGAAAACAGCACTCTTCTACTCTCCTGTGTTTCCTATAGGGCCAGAACAGTGAGCTTGCTCAGAACAAAAGAACTGTGCTTCCTACACACACGGGGCATATCTAGTTCAACTCTGCTTAGGAAACTGACAAGAACAGTAGCTTCTCTTCAGTCTAATACACTGTACTTGCTGGGAACAGACGCCAGTGCTATTTGCACTGTGTATGGCAATGGGAGCGCAATAGTGACTCTTCTTAGCAGAAAACAACTCTTGCTCGTAGGACCAGAAACTGCATGGGATTCAACTCCGTTTAGGACTGGGAAACAAACGCTAGCTCGCCTTGCAAGAAACACACTCTGCTTTTGAGAAAACAGCACTCTTCTACTCTCCTGTGTTTCCTATAGGACCAGAACAGTGAGCTTGCTCAGAACAAAAGAACTGTGCTTCCTACACACACGGGGCATATCTAGTTCAACTCTGCTTAGGAAACTGACAAGAACAGTAGCTTCTCTTCAGTCCAATACACTGCACTTGCTGGGAATAGACGCGAGGGCTATTTGCACTGTGTATGGCAATGGGAGCGCAATAGTGACTCTTCTTAGCAGAAAACAACTCTTGCTCGTAGGAGCAGAAACTGCATGGGATTCAACTCCGTTTAGGACTGGGAAACAAACGCTAGCTCGCCTTGCAAGAAACACACTCTGCTTTTGAGAAAACAGCACTCTTCTACTCTCCTGTGTTTCCTATAGGACCAGAACAGTGAGCTTGCTCAGAACAAAAGAACTGTGCTTCCTACACACACGGGGCATATCTAGTTCAACTCTGCTTAGGAAACTGACAAGAACAGTAGCTTCTCTTCAGTCCAATACACTGTACTTGCTGGGAACAGACGCGAGTGCTATTTGCACTGTGTATGGCAATGGGAGCGCAATAGTGACTCTTCTTAGCAGAAAACAATTCTTGCTCTTAGGACCAGAAACTGCATGGGATTCAACTCCGTTTAGGACTGGGAAACAAACGCTAGCTTGCCTTACAAGAAACACACTCTGCTTTTGAGAAAACAGCACTCTTCTACTCTCCTGTGTTTCCTATAGGGCCAGAACATTGAGCTTGCTCAGAACAAAAGAACTGTGCTTCCTACACACACGGGGCATATCTAGTTCAACTCTGCTTAGGAAACTGACAAGAACAGTAGCTTCTCTTCAGTCCAATACACTGTACTTGCTGGGAACAGACGCGAGTGCTATTTGCACTGTGTATGGCAATGGGAGCGCAATAGTGACTCTTCTTAGCAGAAAACAACTCTTGCTCGTAGGACCAGAAACTGCATGGGATTCAACTCCGTTTAGGAATGGGAAACAAACGCTAGCTCGCCTTACAAGAAACACACTCTGCTTTTGAGAAAACAGCACTCTTCTACTCTCCTGTGTTTCCTATAGGGCCAGAACATTGAGCTTGCTCAGAACAAAAGAACTGTGCTTCCTACACACACGGGGCATATCTAGTTCAACTCTGCTTAGGAAACTGACAAGAACAGTAGCTTCTCTTCAGTCCAATACACTGTACTTGCTGGGAACAGACGCGAGTGCTATTTGCACTGTGTATGGCAATGGGAGCGCAATATTGACTCTTCTTAGCAGAAAACAACTCTTGCTCGTAGGACCAGAAACTGCATGGGATTCAACTCCGTTTAGGACTGAGAAACAAACGCTAGCTCGCCTTGCAAGAAACACACTCTGCTTTTGAGAAAACAGCACTCTTCTACTCTCCTGTGTTTCCTATAGGGCCAGAACAGTGAGCTTGCTCAGAACAAAAGAACTGTGCTTCCTACACACACGGGGCATATCTAGTTCAACTCTGCTTACGAAACTGACAAGAACAGTAGCTTCTCTTCATTCCAATACACTGTACTTGCTTTGAACAGACGCGAGTGCTATTTGCACTGTGTATGTCAATGGGAGCGCAATAGTGACTCTTCTTAGCAGAAAACAACTCTTGCTCGTAGGACCAGAAACTGCATGGGATTAAACTCCGTTTAGGACTGGGAAACAAACGCTAGCTCGCCTTGCAAGAAACACACTCTGCTTTTGAGAAAACAGCACTCTTCTACTCTCCTGTGTTTCCTATAGGGCCAGAACAGTGAGCTAGCTCAGAACAAAAGAACTGTGCTTCCTACACACACGGGGCATATCTAGTTCAACTCTGCTTAGGAAACTGACAAGAACAGTAGCTTCTCTTCAGTCCCATACACTGTACTTGCTGGGAACAGACGCGAGTGCTATTTGCACTGTGTTTGGCAATGGGAGCGCAATAGTGACTCTTCTTAGCAGAAAACAACTCTTGCTCGTAGGACCAGAAACTGCATGGGATTCAACTCCGTTTAGGACTGGGAAACAAACGCTAGCTCGCCTTGCAAGAAACACACTCTGCTTTTGAGAAAACAGCACTCTTCTACTCTCCTGTGTTTCCTATAGGGCCAGAACAGTGAGCTTGCTCAGAAAAAAAGAACTGTGCTTCCTACACACACGGGGCATATCTAGTTCAACTCTGCTTAGGAAACTGACAAGAACAGTAGCTTCTCTTCAGTCCAATACACTGTACTTACTGGGAACAGACGCGAGTGCTATTTGCACTGTGTATGGCAATGGGAGCGCAATAGTGACTCTTCTTAGCAGAAAACAACTCTTGCTCGTAGGACCAGAAACTGCATGGGATTCAACTCCGTTTAGGACTGGGAAACAAACGCTAGCTCGCCTTGCAAGAAACACACTCTGCTTTTGAGAAAACAGCACTCTTCTACTCTCCTGTGTTTCCTATAGGGCCAGAACAGTGAGCTTGCTCAGAAAAAAAGAACTGTGCTTCCTACACACGGGGCATATCTAGTTCAACTCTGCTTAGGAAACTGACCAGAACAGTAGCTTCTCTTCAGTCCAATACACTGTACTTGCTGGGAACAGACGCGAGTGCTATTTGCACTGTGTATGGCAATGGGAGCGCAATAGTGACTCTTCTTAGCAGAAAACAACTCTTGCTCGTAGGACCAGAAACTGCATGGGATTCAACTCCGTTTAGGACTGGGAAACAAACGCTAGCTCGCCTTGCAAGAAACACACTCTGCTTTTGAGAAAACAGCACTCTTCTACTCTCCTGTGTTTCCTATAGGGCCAGAACAGTGAGCTTGCTCAGAACAAAAGAACTGTGCTTCCTACACACACGGGGCATATCTAGTTCAACTCTGCTTAGGAAACTGACAAGAACAGTAGCTTCTCTTCAGTCCAATACACTGTACTTGCTGGGAACAGACGCGAGTGCTATTTGCACTGTGTATGGCAATGGGAGCGCAATAGTGACTCTTCTTAGCAGAAAACAACTCTTGCTCGTAGGACCAGAAACTGCATGGGATTCAACTCCGTTTAGGACTGGGAAACAAACGCTAGCTCGCCTTGCAAGAAACACACTCTGCTTTTGAGAAAACAGCCCTCTTCTACGCTCCTGTGTTTCCTATAGGGCCAGAACAGTGAGCTTGCTCAGAACAAAAGAACTGTGCTTCCTACACACACGGAGCATATCTAGTTCAACTCTGCTTAGGAAACTGACAAGAACAGTAGCTTCTCTTCAGTCCAATACACTGTACTTACTGGGAACAGACGCGAGTGCTATTTGCACTGTGTATGGCAATGGGAGCGCAATAGTGACTCTTCTTAGCAGAAAACAACTCTTGCTCGTAGGACCAGAAACTGCATGGGATTCAACTCCGTTTAGGACTGGGAAACAAACGCTAGCTCGCCTTGCAAGAAACACACTCTGCTTTTGAGAAAACAGCACTCTTCTACTCTCCTGTGTTTCCTATAGGGCCAGAACAGTGAGCTTGCTCAGAACAAAAGAACTGTGCTTCCTACACACACGGGGCATATCTAGTTCAACTCTGCTTAGGAAACTGACCAGAACAGTAGCTTCTCTTCAGTCCAATACACTGTACTTGCTGGGAACAGACGCGAGTGCTATTTGCACTGTGTATGGCAATGGGAGCGCAATAGTGACTCTTCTTAGCAGAAAACAACTCTTGCTCGTAGGACCAGAAACTGCATGGGATTCAACTCCGTTTAGGACTGGGAAACAAACGCTAGCTCGCCTTGCAAGAAACACACTCTGCTTTTGAGAAAACAGCACTCTTCTACTCTCCTGTGTTTCCTATAGGGCCAGAACAGTGAGCTTGCTCAGAAAAAAAGAACTGTGCTTCCTACACACACGGGGCATATCTAGTTCAACTCTGCTTAGGAAACTGACAAGAACAGTAGCTTCTCTTCAGTCCAATACACTGTACTTACTGGGAACAGACGCGAGTGCTATTTGCACTGTGTATGGCAATGGGAGCGCAATAGTGACTCTTCTTAGCAGAAAACAACTCTTGCTCGTAGGACCAGAAACTGCATGGGATTCAACTCCGTTTAGGACTGGGAAACAAACGCTAGCTCGCCTTGCAAGAAACACACTCTGCTTTTGAGAAAACAGCACTCTTCTACTCTCCTGTGTTTCCTATAGGGCCAGAACAGTGAGCTTGCTCAGAACAAAAGAACTGTGCTTCCTACACACACGGGGCATATCTAGTTCAACTCTGCTTAGGAAACTGACAAGAACAGTAGCTTCTCTTCAGTCCAATACACTGTACTTGCTGGGAACAGACGCGAGTGCTATTTGCACTGTGTATGGCAATGGGAGCGCAATAGTGACTCTTCTTAGCAGAAAACAACTCTTGCTCGTAGGACCAGAAACTGCATGGGATTCAACTCCGTTTAGGACTGGGAAACAAACGCTAGCTCGCCTTGCAAGAAACACACTCTGCTTTTGAGAAAACAGCACTCTTCTACTCTCCTGTGTTTCCTGTAGGGCCAGAACAGTGAGCTTGCTCAGAACAAAAGAACTGTGCTTCCTACACACACGGGGCATATCTAGTTCAACTCTGCTTAGGAAACTGACAAGAACAGTAGCTTCTCTTCAGTCCAATACACTGTACTTGCTGGGAACAGACGCGAGTGCTATTTGCACTGTGTATGGCAATGGGAGCGCAATAGTGACTCTTCTTAGCAGAAAACAACTCTTGCTCGTAGGACCAGAAACTGCATGGGATTCAACTCCGTTTAGGACTGGGAAACAAACGCTAGCTCGCCTTGCAAGAAACACACTCTGCTTTTGAGAAAACAGCACTCTTCTACTCTCCTGTGTTTCCTATAGGGCCAGAACAGTGAGCTTGCTCAGAACAAAAGAACTGTGCTTCCTACACACACGGGGCATATCTAGTTCAACTCTGCTTAGGAAACTGACAAGAACAGTAGCTTCTCTTCAGTCCAATACACTGTACTTGTTGGGAACAGACGCGAGTGCTATTTGCACTGTGTATGGCAATGGGAGCACAATAGTGACTCTTCTTAGCAGAAAACAACTCTTGCTCGTAGGACCAGAAACTGCATGGGATTCAACTCCGTTTAGGACTGGGAAACAAACGCTAGCTCGCCTTGCAAGAAACACACTCTGCTTTTGAGAAAACAGCACTCTTCTACTCTCCTGTGTTTCCTATAGGGCCAGAACAGTGAGCTTGCTCAGAACAAAAGAACTGTGCTTCCTACACACACGGGGCATATCTAGTTCAACTCTGCTTAGGAAACTGACAAGAACAGTAGCTTCTCTTCAGTCCAATACACTGCACTTGCTGGGAATAGACGCCAGTACTATTTGCACTGTGTATGGCAATGGGAGCGCAATAGTGACTCTTCTTAGCAGAAAACAACTCTTGCTCGTAGGACCAGAAACTGCATGGGATTCAACTCCGTTTAGGACTGGGAAACAAACGCTAGCTCGCCTTGCAAGAAACACACTCTGCTTTTGAGAAAACAGCACTCTTCTACTCTCCTGTGTTTCCTATAGGACCAGAACAGTGAGCTTGCTCAGAACAAAAGAACTGTGCTTCCTACACACACGGGGCATATCTAGTTCAACTCTGCTTAGGAAACTGACAAGAACAGTAGCTTCTCTTCAATCCAATACACTGCACTTGCTGGGAATAGACGCGAGGGCTATTTGCGCTGTGTATGGCAATGGGAGCGCAATAGTGACTCTTCTTAGCAGAAAACAACTCTTGCTCGTAGGAGCAGAAACTGCATGGGATTCAACTCCGTTTAGGACTGGGAAACAAACGCTAGCTCGCCTTGCAAGAAACACACTCTGCTTTTGAGAAAACAGCACTCTTCTACTCTCCTGTGTTTCCTATAGGACCAGAACAGTGAGCTTGCTCAGAACAAAAGAACTGTGCTTCCTACACACACGGGGCATATCTAGTTCAACTCTGCTTAGGAAACTGACAAGAACGGTAGCTTCTCTTCAGTCCAATACACTGTACTTGCTGGGAACAGACGCGAGTGCTATTTGCACTGTGTATGGCAATGGGAGCGCAATAGTGACTCTTCTTAGCAGAAAACAATTCTTGCTCTTAGGACCAGAAACTGCATGGGATTCAACTCCGTTTAGGACTGGGAAACAAACGCTAGCTCGCCTTACAAGAAACACACTCTGCTTTTGAGAAAACAGCACTCTTCTACTCTCCTGTGTTTCCTATAGGGCCAGAACATTGAGCTTGCTCAGAACAAAAGAACTGTGCTTCCTACACACACGGGGCATATCTAGTTCAACTCTGCTTAGGAAACTGACAAGAACAGTAGCTTCTCTTCAGTCCAATACACTGTACTTGCTGGGAACAGACGCGAGTGCTATTTGCACTGTGTATGGCAATGGGAGCGCAATAGTGACTCTTCTTAGCAGAAAACAACTCTTGCTCGTAGGACCAGAAACTGCATGGGATTCAACTCCATTTAGGACTGGGAAACAAACGCTAGCTCGCCTTTCAAGAAACACACTCTGCTTTTGAGAAAACAGCACTCTTCTACTCTCCTGTGTTTCCTATAGGGCCAGAACAGTGAGCTTGCTCAGAACAAAAGAACTGTGCTTCCTACACACACGGGGCATATCTAGTTCAACTCTGCTTAGGAAACTGACAAGAACAGTAGCTTCTCTTCAGTCCAATACACTGTACTTGCTGGGAACAGACGCGAGTGCTATTTGCACTGTGTATGGCAATGGGAGCGCAATATTGACTCTTCTTAGCAGAAAACAACTCTTGCTCGTAGGACCAGAAACTGCATGGGATTCAACTCCGTTTAGGACTGAGAAACAAACGCTAGCTCGCCTTGCAAGAAACACACTCTGCTTTTGAGAAAACAGCACTCTTCTACTCTCCTGTGTTTCCTATAGGGCCAGAACAGTGAGCTTGCTCAGAACAAAAGAACTGTGCTTCCTACACACACGGGGCATATCTAGTTCAACTCTGCTTAGGAAACTGACAAGAACAGTAGCTTCTCTTCAGTCCAATACACTGTACTTGCTGGGAACAGACGCGAGTGCTATTTGCACTGTGTATGGCAATGGGAGCGCAATATTGACTCTTCTTAGCAGAAAACAACTCTTGCTCGTAGGACCAGAAACTGCATGGGATTCAACTCCGTTTAGGACTGAGAAACAAATGCTAGCTCGCCTTGCAAGAAACACACTCTGCTTTTGAGAAAACAGCACTCTTCTACTCTCCTGTGTTTCCTATAGGGCCAGAACAGTGAGCTTGCTCAGAACAAAAGAACTGTGCTTCCTACACACACGGGGCATATCTAGTTCAACTCTGCTTAGGAAACTGACAAGAACAGTAGCTTCTCTTCAGTCCAATACACTGCACTTGCTGGGAATAGACGCGAGGGCTATTTGCACTGTGTATGGCAATGGGAGCGCAATAGTGACTCTTCTTAGCAGAAAACAACTCTTGCTCGTAGGAGCAGAAACTGCATGGGATTCAACTCCGTTTAGGACTGGGAAACAAACGCTAGCTCGCCTTGCAAGAAACACACTCTGCTTTTGAGAAAACAGCACTCTTCTACTCTCCTGTGTTTCCTATAGGACCAGAACAGTGAGCTTGCTCAGAACAAAAGAACTGTGCTTCCTACACACACGGGGCATATCTAGTTCAACTCTGCTTAGGAAACTGACAAGAACAGTAGCTTCTCTTCAGTCCAATACACTGTACTTGCTGGGAACAGACGCGAGTGCTATTTGCACTGTGTATGGCAATGGGAGCGCAATAGTGACTCTTCTTAGCAGAAAACAATTCTTGCTCTTAGGACCAGAAACTGCATGGGATTCAACTCCGTTTAGGACTGGGAAACAAACGCTAGCTTGCCTTACAAGAAACACACTCTGCTTTTGAGAAAACAGCACTCTTCTACTCTCCTGTGTTTCCTATAGGGCCAGAACAGTGAGCTTGCTCAGAACAAAAGAACTGTGCTTCCTACACACACGGGGCATATCTAGTTCAACTCTGCTTAGGAAACTGACAAGAACAGTAGCTTCTCTTCAGTCCAATACACTGTACTTGCTGGGAACAGACGCGAGTGCTATTTGCACTGTGTATGGCAATGGGAGCGCAATATTGACTCTTCTTAGCAGAAAACAACTCTTGCTCGTAGGACCAGAAACTGCATGGGATTCAACTCCGTTTAGGACTGAGAAACAAACGCTAGCTCGCCTTGCAAGAAACACACTCTGCTTTTGAGAAAACAGCACTCTTCTACTCTCCTGTGTTTCCTATAGGGCCAGAACAGTGAGCTTGCTCAGAACAAAAGAACTGTGCTTCCTACACACACGGGGCATATCTAGTTCAACTCTGCTTAGGAAACTGACAAGAACAGTAGCTTCTCTTCAGTCCAATACACTGTACTTGCTGGGAACAGACGCGAGTGCTATTTGCACTGTGTATGGCAATGGGAGCGCAATATTGACTCTTCTTAGCAGAAAACAACTCTTGCTCGTAGGACCAGAAACTGCATGGGATTCAACTCCGTTTAGGACTGAGAAACAAATGCTAGCTCGCCTTGCAAGAAACACACTCTGCTTTTGAGAAAACAGCACTCTTCTACTCTCCTGTGTTTCCTATAGGGCCAGAACAGTGAGCTTGCTCAGAACAAAAGAACTGTGCTTCCTACACACACGGGGCATATCTAGTTCAACTCTGCTTAGGAAACTGACAAGAACAGTAGCTTCTCTTCATTCCAATACACTGTACTTGCTTTGAACAAACGCGAGTGCTATTTGCACTGTGTATGTCAATGGGAGCGCAATAGTGACTCTTCTTAGCAGAAAACAACTCTTGCTCGTAGGACCAGAAACTGCATGGGATTCAACTCCGTTTAGGACTGGGAAACAAACGCTAGCTCGCCTTGCAAGAAACACACTCTGCTTTTGAGAAAACAGCACTCTTCTACTCTCCTGTGTTTCCTATAGGGCCAGAACATTGAGCTTACTCAGAACAAAAGAACTGTGCTTCCTACACACACGGGGCATATCTAGTTCAACTCTGCTTAGGAAACTGACAAGAACAGTAGCTTCTCTTCAGTCCAATACACTGTACTTGCTGGGAACAGACGCGAGTGCTATTTGCACTGTGTATGGCAATGGGAGCGCAATAGTGACTCTTCTTAGCAGAAAACAACTCTTGCTGGTAGGACCAGAAACTGCATGGGATTCAACTCCGTTTAGGACTGGGAAACAAACGCTAGCTCGCCTTGCAAGAAACACACTCTGCTTTTGAGAAAACAGCCCTCTTCTACTCTCCTGTGTTTCCTATAGGGCCAGAACAGTGAGCTTGCTCAGAACAAAAGAACTGTGCTTCCTACACACACGGGGCATATCTAGTTCAACTCTGCTTAGGAAACTGACAAGAACAGTAGCTTCTCTTCAGTCCAATACACTGTACTTACTGGGAACAGACGCGAGTGCTATTTGCACTGTGTATGGCAATGGGAGCGCAATAGTGACTCTTCTTAGCAGAAAACAACTCTTGCTCGTAGGAGCAGAAACTGCATGGGATTCAACTCCGTTTAGGACTGGGAAACAAACGCTAGCTCGCCTTGCAAGAAACACACTCTGCTTTTGAGAAAACAGCACTCTTCTACTCTCCTGTGTTTCCTATAGGACCAGAACAGTGAGCTTGCTCAGAACAAAAGAACTGTGCTTCCTACACACACGGGGCATATCTAGTTCAACTCTGCTTAGGAAACTGACAAGAACAGTAGCTTCTCTTCAGTCCAATACACTGTACTTGCTGGGAACAGACGCGAGTGCTATTTGCACTGTGTATGGCAATGGGAGCGCAATAGTGACTCTTCTTAGCAGAAAACAATTCTTGCTCTTAGGACCAGAAACTGCATGGGATTCAACTCCGTTTAGAACTGGGAAACAAACGCTAGCTCGCCTTACAAGAAACACACTCTGCTTTTGAGAAAACAGCACTCTTCTACTCTCCTGTGTTTCCTATAGGGCCAGAACAGTGAGCTTGCTCAGAACAAAAGAACTGTGCTTCCTACACACACGGGGCATATCTAGTTCAACTCTGCTTAGGAAACTGACAAGAACAGTAGCTTCTCTTCAGTCTAATACACTGTACTTGCTGGGAACAGACGCCAGTGCTATTTGCACTGTGTATGGCAATGGGAGCGCAATAGTGACTCTTCTTAGCAGAAAACAACTCTTGCTCGTAGGACCAGAAACTGCATGGGATTCAACTCCGTTTAGGACTGGGAAACAAACGCTAGCTCGCCTTGCAAGAAACACACTCTGCTTTTGAGAAAACAGCACTCTTCTACTCTCCTGTGTTTCCTATAGGACCAGAACAGTGAGCTTGCTCAGAACAAAAGAACTGTGCTTCCTACACACACGGGGCATATCTAGTTCAACTCTGCTTAGGAAACTGACAAGAACAGTAGCTTCTCTTCAGTCCAATACACTGCACTTGCTGGGAATAGACGCGAGGGCTATTTGCACTGTGTATGGCAATGGGAGCGCAATAGTGACTCTTCTTAGCAGAAAACAACTCTTGCTCGTAGGAGCAGAAACTGCATGGGATTCAACTCCGTTTAGGACTGGGAAACAAACGCTAGCTCGCCTTGCAAGAAACACACTCTGCTTTTGAGAAAACAGCACTCTTCTACTCTCCTGTGTTTCCTATAGGACCAGAACAGTGAGCTTGCTCAGAACAAAAGAACTGTGCTTCCTACACACACGGGGCATATCTAGTTCAACTCTGCTTAGGAAACTGACAAGAACAGTAGCTTCTCTTCAGTCCAATACACTGTACTTGCTGGGAACAGACGCGAGTGCTATTTGCACTGTGTATGGCAATGGGAGCGCAATAGTGACTCTTCTTAGCAGAAAACAATTCTTGCTCTTAGGACCAGAAACTGCATGGGATTCAACTCCGTTTAGGACTGGGAAACAAACGCTAGCTTGCCTTACAAGAAACACACTCTGCTTTTGAGAAAACAGCACTCTTCTACTCTCCTGTGTTTCCTATAGGGCCAGAACATTGAGCTTGCTCAGAACAAAAGAACTGTGCTTCCTACACACACGGGGCATATCTAGTTCAACTCTGCTTAGGAAACTGACAAGAACAGTAGCTTCTCTTCAGTCCAATACACTGTACTTGCTGGGAACAGACGCCAGTGCTATTTGCACTGTGTATGGCAATGGGAGCGCAATAGTGACTCTTCTTAGCAGAAAACAACTCTTGCTCGTAGGACCAGAAACTGCATGGGATTCAACTCCGTTTAGGAATGGGAAACAAACGCTAGCTCGCCTTACAAGAAACACACTCTGCTTTTGAGAAAACAGCACTCTTCTACTCTCCTGTGTTTCCTATAGGGCCAGAACATTGAGCTTGCTCAGAACAAAAGAACTGTGCTTCCTACACACACGGGGCATATCTAGTTCAACTCTGCTTAGGAAACTGACAAGAACAGTAGCTTCTCTTCAGTCCAATACACTGTACTTGCTGGGAACAGACGCGAGTGCTATTTGCACTGTGTATGGCAATGGGAGCGCAATATTGACTCTTCTTAGCAGAAAACAACTCTTGCTCGTAGGACCAGAAACTGCATGGGATTCAACTCCGTTTAGGACTGAGAAACAAACGCTAGCTCGCCTTGCAAGAAACACACTCTGCTTTTGAGAAAACAGCACTCTTCTACTCTCCTGTGTTTCCTATAGGGCCAGAACAGTGAGCTTGCTCAGAACAAAAGAACTGTGCTTCCTACACACACGGGGCATATCTAGTTCAACTCTGCTTACGAAACTGACAAGAACAGTAGCTTCTCTTCATTCCAATACACTGTACTTGCTTTGAACAGACGCGAGTGCTATTTGCACTGTGTATGTCAATGGGAGCGCAATAGTGACTCTTCTTAGCAGAAAACAACTCTTGCTCGTAGGACCAGAAACTGCATGGGATTCAACTCCGTTTAGGACTGGGAAACAAACGCTAGCTCGCCTTGCAAGAAACACACTCTGCTTTTGAGAAAACAGCACTCTTCTACTCTCCTGTGTTTCCTATAGGGCCAGAACAGTGAGCTAGCTCAGAACAAAAGAACTGTGCTTCCTACACACACGGGGCATATCTAGTTCAACTCTGCTTAGGAAACTGACAAGAACAGTAGCTTCTCTTCAGTCCCATACACTGTACTTGCTGGGAACAGACGCGAGTGCTATTTGCACTGTGTTTGGCAATGGGAGCGCAATAGTGACTCTTCTTAGCAGAAAACAACTCTTGCTCGTAGGACCAGAAACTGCATGGGATTCAACTCCGTTTAGGACTGGGAAACAAACGCTAGCTCGCCTTGCAAGAAACACACTCTGCTTTTGAGAAAACAGCACTCTTCTACTCTCCTGTGTTTCCTATAGGGCCAGAACAGTGAGCTTGCTCAGAAAAAAAGAACTGTGCTTCCTACACACACGGGGCATATCTAGTTCAACTCTGCTTAGGAAACTGACAAGAACAGTAGCTTCTCTTCAGTCCAATACACTGTACTTACTGGGAACAGACGCGAGTGCTATTTGCACTGTGTATGGCAATGGGAGCGCAATAGTGACTCTTCTTAGCAGAAAACAACTCTTGCTCGTAGGACCAGAAACTGCATGGGATTCAACTCCGTTTAGGACTGGGAAACAAACGCTAGCTCGCCTTGCAAGAAACACACTCTGCTTTTGAGAAAACAGCACTCTTCTACTCTCCTGTGTTTCCTATAGGGCCAGAACAGTGAGCTTGCTCAGAACAAAAGAACTGTGCTTCCTACACACACGGGGCATATCTAGTTCAACTCTGCTTAGGAAACTGACCAGAACAGTAGCTTCTCTTCAGTCCAATACACTGTACTTGCTGGGAACAGACGCGAGTGCTATTTGCACTGTGTATGGCAATGGGAGCGCAATAGTGACTCTTCTTAGCAGAAAACAACTCTTGCTCGTAGGACCAGAAACTGCATGGGATTCAACTCCGTTTAGGACTGGGAAACAAACGCTAGCTCGCCTTGCAAGAAACACACTCTGCTTTTGAGAAAACAGCACTCTTCTACTCTCCTGTGTTTCCTATAGGGCCAGAACAGTGAGCTTGCTCAGAACAAAAGAACTGTGCTTCCTACACACACGGGGCATATCTAGTTCAACTCTGCTTAGGAAACTGACAAGAACAGTAGCTTCTCTTCAGTCCAATACACTGTACTTGCTGGGAACAGACGCGAGTGCTATTTGCACTGTGTATGGCAATGGGAGCGCAATAGTGACTCTTCTTAGCAGAAAACAACTCTTGCTCGTAGGACCAGAAACTGCATGGGATTCAACTCCGTTTAGGACTGGGAAACAAACGCTAGCTCGCCTTGCAAGAAACACACTCTGCTTTTGAGAAAACAGCCCTCTTCTACGCTCCTGTGTTTCCTATAGGGCCAGAACAGTGAGCTTGCTCAGAACAAAAGAACTGTGCTTCCTACACACACGGGGCATATCTAGTTCAACTCTGCTTAGGAAACTGACAAGAACAGTAGCTTCTCTTCAGTCCAATACACTGTACTTACTGGGAACAGACGCGAGTGCTATTTGCACTGTGTATGGCAATGGGAGCGCAATAGTGACTCTTCTTAGCAGAAAACAACTCTTGCTCGTAGGACCAGAAACTGCATGGGATTCAACTCCGTTTAGGACTGGGAAACAAACGCTAGCTCGCCTTGCAAGAAACACACTCTGCTTTTGAGAAAACAGCACTCTTCTACTCTCCTGTGTTTCCTATAGGGCCAGAACAGTGAGCTTGCTCAGAACAAAAGAACTGTGCTTCCTACACACACGGGGCATATCTAGTTCAACTCTGCTTAGGAAACTGACCAGAACAGTAGCTTCTCTTCAGTCCAATACACTGTACTTGCTGGGAACAGACGCGAGTGCTATTTGCACTGTGTATGGCAATGGGAGCGCAATAGTGACTCTTCTTAGCAGAAAACAACTCTTGCTCGTAGGACCAGAAACTGCATGGGATTCAACTCCGTTTAGGACTGGGAAACAAACGCTAGCTCGCCTTGCAAGAAACACACTCTGCTTTTGAGAAAACAGCACTCTTCTACTCTCCTGTGTTTCCTATAGGGCCAGAACAGTGAGCTTGCTCAGAAAAAAAGAACTGTGCTTCCTACACACACGGGGCATATCTAGTTCAACTCTGCTTAGGAAACTGACAAGAACAGTAGCTTCTCTTCAGTCCAATACACTGTACTTACTGGGAACAGACGCGAGTGCTATTTGCACTGTGTATGGCAATGGGAGCGCAATAGTGACTCTTCTTAGCAGAAAACAACTCTTGCTCGTAGGACCAGAAACTGCATGGGATTCAACTCCGTTTAGGACTGGGAAACAAACGCTAGCTCGCCTTGCAAGAAACACACTCTGCTTTTGAGAAAACAGCACTCTTCTACTCTCCTGTGTTTCCTATAGGGCCAGAACAGTGAGCTTGCTCAGAACAAAAGAACTGTGCTTCCTACACACACGGGGCATATCTAGTTCAACTCTGCTTAGGAAACTGACAAGAACAGTAGCTTCTCTTCAGTCCAATACACTGTACTTGCTGGGAACAGACGCGAGTGCTATTTGCACTGTGTATGGCAATGGGAGCGCAATAGTGACTCTTCTTAGCAGAAAACAACTCTTGCTCGTAGGACCAGAAACTGCATGGGATTCAACTCCGTTTAGGACTGGGAAACAAACGCTAGCTCGCCTTGCAAGAAACACACTCTGCTTTTGAGAAAACAGCACTCTTCTACTCTCCTGTGTTTCCTGTAGGGCCAGAACAGTGAGCTTGCTCAGAACAAAAGAACTGTGCTTCCTACACACACGGGGCATATCTAGTTCAACTCTGCTTAGGAAACTGACAAGAACAGTAGCTTCTCTTCAGTCCAATACACTGTACTTGCTGGGAACAGACGCGAGTGCTATTTGCACTGTGTATGGCAATGGGAGCGCAATAGTGACTCTTCTTAGCAGAAAACAACTCTTGCTCGTAGGACCAGAAACTGCATGGGATTCAACTCCGTTTAGGACTGGGAAACAAACGCTAGCTCGCCTTGCAAGAAACACACTCTGCTTTTGAGAAAACAGCCCTCTTCTACTCTCCTGTGTTTCCTATAGGGCCAGAACAGTGAGCTTGCTCAGAACAAAAGAACTGTGCTTCCTACACACACGGGGCATATCTAGTTCAACTCTGCTTAGGAAACTGACAAGAACAGTAGCTTCTCTTCAGTCCAATACACTGTACTTGCTGGGAACAGACGCGAGTGCTATTTGCACTGTGTATGGCAATGGGAGCGCAATAGTGACTCTTCTTAGCAGAAAACAACTCTTGCTCGTAGGACCAGAAACTGCATGGGATTCAACTCCGTTTAGGACTGGGAAACAAACGCTAGCTCGCCTTGCAAGAAACACACTCTGCTTTTGAGAAAACAGCACTCTTCTACTCTCCTGTGTTTCCTATAGGGCCAGAACAGTGAGCTAGCTCAGAACAAAAGAACTGTGCTTCCTACACACACGGGGCATATCTAGTTCAACTCTGCTTAGGAAACTGACAAGAACAGTAGCTTCTCTTCAGTCCAATACACTGTACTTGCTGGGAACAGACGCGAGTGCTATTTGCACTGTGTATGGCAATGGGAGCGCAATAGTGACTCTTCTTAGCAGAAAACAACTCTTGCTCGTAGGACCAGAAACTGCATGGGATTCAACTCCGTTTAGGACTGGGAAACAAACGCTAGCTCGCCTTGCAAGAAACACACTCTGCTTTTGAGAAAACAGCACTCTTCTACTCTCCTGTGTTTCCTATAGGGCCAGAACAGTGAGCTTGCTCAGAACAAAAGAACTGTGCTTCCTACACACACGGGGCATATCTAGTTCAACTCTGCTTAGGAAACTGACAAGAACAGTAGCTTCTCTTCAGTCCAATACACTGCACTTGCTGGGAATAGACGCCAGTACTATTTGCACTGTGTATGGCAATGGGAGCGCAATAGTGACTCTTCTTAGCAGAAAACAACTCTTGCTCGTAGGACCAGAAACTGCATGGGATTCAACTCCGTTTAGGACTGGGAAACAAACGCTAGCTCGCCTTGCAAGAAACACACTCTGCTTTTGAGAAAACAGCACTCTTCTACTCTCCTGTGTTTCCTATAGGACCAGAACAGTGAGCTTGCTCAGAACAAAAGAACTGTGCTTCCTACACACACGGGGCATATCTAGTTCAACTCTGCTTAGGAAACTGACAAGAACAGTAGCTTCTCTTCAATCCAATACACTGCACTTGCTGGGA
>NW_026737058.1:0-51806 GCF_949786415.1 Peromyscus eremicus | reverse complement strand
CCTATTCAGTCCAATACACTGTGCTTACTGGGAACAGACGCGAGTGCTATTTGCACTGTGTATGGCAATGGAGCGCAATAGTGACTCTTCTTACCAGAAAACAACTCTTGCTCGTAGGACCAAAAACTGCCTGTGACCAAACTCCATTTAGGACTGGGAAACAAACACGAGCTCGCCTTACAAGAAACACACTCTGCTTTAGAGAAACGAGCACTATTCTACTCTACTGTGTTTCCTATAGTGCCAGAACAGTGAGCTTGCTCAGAACATAATAACTGTGCTTCCTACACACACGGGCCATATCTAGTTCAAACTCTGCTTAGGAAACTGACAAGAACAGAAGCTCCTCTTCAGTCCAATACACTGTACTTGCGGGGAAGAGACGCGAGTGCTATTTGCACTGTGTATGTCAATTGGAGCACAACAGTGACTCGTCTTACCAGAAAACAACTCTTACTCGTAGGACAAAAAACTGCATGTGACTCAACTCCATTCAGGAGTCGGAAACAAACACGAGCTCGCCTTACAAGAAACACACTCTGCTTTTGAGAAAAGAGCACTCTTCTACTCTACTGTGTTTCCTATAGGGCCAGAACAGTGAGCTTGCTCATAACAAATGAACTGTGCTTACTCGACACACGGGCCATATCTAGTTCAACTCTGCTTAGGAGACTGACAAGAACAGTAGCTCCTCTTCAGTCCAATACACTGTACTTGCTGGGAACAGACGCGAGTGCTATTTGCACTGTGTATGGCAATGAGAGTGCAATAGTGACTATTCTTATCATTAAACAACGCTTGCTCGTAGGACCAGAAACTGCATGTGATTCAACTCCATTTAAGACTGGGAAACAAACGCTAGCTCGCCTTACAAGAAACAAAATCTGCTTTAGAGAAAAGAGCACTCTTCTAATCTACTGTGTTTCCTATAGGGCCAGAACAGTGAGCTGCTCAGAACAAAAGAACTGTGCTTCCTACACACGGGCCATATCTAGTTCAACTCTGCTTAGGAAACTGACAAGAACAGTAGCTCCTCTTCAGTCCGATACACTGTACTTGCTGGGAACAGACGCGAGTGCTATTTGCACTGTGTATGGCAATGGGAGCGCAATAGTGACTTTCCTTACCAGAAAACAACTCTTGCTCGTAGGACCAGAAACTGCATGTGATTCAACTCCATTTAGGACTGGGAAACAAATGCTAGCTCGCCTTACATGAAACACTCTCTGCTTTTGAGAAAAGAGCACTCTTCTACTCTTCTGTGTTTCCTATGAGGTCCAAACAGTGAGCTTGCTCAGAACATAAGAACTGTGCTTCCTACACACAAGGACTATATGTAGTTCAACTCTGCTTAGGAAACTGACAAGAACAGTAGCTCCTCTTCAATCCAATACACTGTACTTGCTGGGAAAAGACGCGAGTGCCATTTGCCCTGTGTATGGCAATGGGAGCGCAATAGTGACTTTCCTACCAGAAAACAACTCTTGCTCGTAGGACCACAAACTGCATGTGATTCAACGCCATTTAGGACTGGGAAACGAACGTTTGTGCACCTTACAAGAAACACACTCTGCTTTAGAGAAAAGAGCACTCTTCTACTCTACTGTGTTTCCTATGGGGTCCAAACAGTGAGCTTGCTCAGAACAAAAGAACTGTGCTTCCTACACACACCGACCATATGTAGTTCAACTCTGCTTAGGAAACTGACAAGAACAGTAGTTCCTATTCAGTCCAATACACTGTACTTGCTGGGAACAGACGCGAGTGCTATTTTTCCTGTGTATGGCAATGGGAGCGCAATAGTGACTTTCCTTACCAGAAAACATCTCTTGCTCGTAGGACCAAAAACTGCATTTGATTCAACTCCATTTAGGACTGGGAAACAAACGCTAGCTCGCATTACAAGAAACACACTCTGCTTTTGAGAAAAGAGCACTGTTCTACTCTACTGTGTTTCCTATGGGGTCCAAACAGTGAGCTTGCTCAGAACAAAAGAACTGTGCTTCCTACACACATGGACCATATCTAGTTCAACTCTGCTTAGGAAACTGACAAGAACAGTAGCTCCTATTCAGTCCAATACACTGTGCTTGCTGGGAACAGACTCGAGTGCTATTTGCACTGTGTATGGCATTTGGAGCACAATAGTGACTCGTCTTACCAGAAAACAACTCTTGCTCGTAGGACCAAAAACTGCCTGTGACTCAACTCCACTTAGGACTGGGAAACAAACGCGAGCTCGCCTTACAAGAAACACACTCTGCTTTAGATAAAAGAGCACTGTTCTTCTCTACTGTGTTTCCTATAGGGCCAGAACAGTGAGCTTGCTCAGAACATAGTAACTGTGCTTCCTTCACACACGGGCCATATCTAGTTCAACTCTGCTTAGGAAACTGACAAGAACAGTAGCTCCTCTTCAGTCCAATACACTGTACTTGCGGGGAAGAGACGCGAGTGCTATTTGCACTGTGTATGGCAATTGGAGCACAATAGTGACTCGTCTTACCAGAAAACAACTCTTGCTCGTAGGACCAAAAACTGCCTGTGACTCAACTCCATTTAGGACTGGGAAACAAACGCGAGCTCGCCTTACAAGAAACACACTCTGCTTTAGAGAAAAGAGCACTCTTCTTCTCTACTGTGTTTCCTATGGGGTCCGAACAGTGAGCTTGCTCAGAACATAATAACTGTGCTTCCTACACACACGGACCATATCTAGTTCAACTCTGCTTAGGAGACTGACAAGAACAGTAGCTCCTCTTCAGTCCAATACACTGTACTTGCTGGGAACAAACGCGAGAGCTATTTGCACTGTGTGTGGCAATGAGAGCGCAATAGTGGCTTTCCTTACCCCAAAACAACTCTTGCTCGTAGGACCACACACTGCATGTGATTCAACGCCATTTAGGACTGGGAAACAAATGCTAGCTCGCCTTACAAGAAACACACTCTGCTTCTGAGAAAAGAGCACTCTTCTACTTTACTGTGTTTCCTATGGGGTCCAAACAGTGAGCTTGCTCAGAACAAAAGAACTGTGCTTCCTACACACATCGACCATATCTAGTTCAACTCTGCTTAGGAAACTGACAAGAACAGTAGCTCCTCTTCAGTCCAATACACTGTACATGCGGGGAAGAGACGAGAGTGCTATTTGCACTGTGTATGGCAATTGGAGCACAATAGTGACTCGTCTTACCAGAAAACAACTCTTGCTCGTAGGAAAAAAAACTGCATGTGACTCAACTCCATTTAGGTCTAGGAAACAAACGCAAGCTCGCCTTTCAAGAAACACACTCTGCTTTAGAGAAAAGAGCACTCTTCTACTCTACTGTGTTTCCTATGGGGTCCGAACAGTGAGCTTTCTCAGAACAAAGAACTGTGCTTCCTACACACATGGACCATATCTAGGTCAACTCTGCTTAGGAAACTGACAAGAACAGTAGCTCCTCTTCAGTCCGATACACTGTACCTGCTGGGAACAGACACGAGGGCTATTTGCACTGTGTATGGCAAAGGGAGCACAATAGTGACTTTCCTTACCAGAAAACAACTCTTGCTCGTAGGACCAGAAACTGCATGTGATTCAACTCCATTTAGGACTGGGAAACAAATGATCGCTTGCCTTACAAAAAACACACTCTGCTTTTGATAAAAGAGCACTCTTCTACTCTACTGTGTTTCCTATGGGGTCCGAACAGTGAGCTTTCTCAGAACAAAAGAACTGTGCTTCCTACACACACAGCCATATCTAGTTCAATTCTGCTTAGAACCTGACAAGAACAGTAGCTCCTCTTCAGTCCAATACACTGTACTGCTGGGAACAGACACCAGTGCTATTTGACCTGTGTATGGCAATTGCAGCGCAATAGTGACTATTCTTATCATAAAACAACCCTTGCTCGTAGGACCAGAAACTGCATGTGATTCAACTCCGTTTAGGACTGGGAAACAAATGCTAGCTCGCCTTACATGAAACACTCTCTGCTTTTGAAAAAAGAGCATTCTTCTACTCTACTGTGTTTCCTATGGGGTCCAAACAGTGAGCTTGCTCAGAACAAAGAACTGTGCTTCCTACACACATGGACCATATCTAGTTCAACTCTGCTTAGGAAACTGACAAGAACAGTAGCTCCTCTTCAGTCCGATACACTGTACTTGCTGGGAACAGACGCGAGTGCTATTTGCACTGTGTATGGCAAAGGGAGCGCAATAGTGACTTTCCTTACAAGAAAACAACTCTTGCTCGTAGGACCAGAAACTGCATGTGATTCAACTCCATTTAGGACTGGGAAACAAACGATAGATTGCCTTACAAAAAACACACTCTGCTTTTGAGAAAAGAGCACTCTTCTATCTACTGTGTTTCCTATGTGGTCCGAACAGTGAGCTTGCTCAGAACAAAAGAACTGTGCTTAATACACACACGGCCATATCTAGTTCAATTCTGCTTAGGAACCTGACAAGAACAGTAGATCCTCTTCAGTCCATTACACTGTACTTGCTGGGAACAGACGCGAGTTCTATTTGCACTGTGTATGGCATTTGGAGCGCAATAGTGACTCTTCTTACCAGAAAACAACTCTTGCGCGTAGGACCAAAAACTGCCTGTGACTCAACTCCACTTAGGACTGGGAAACAAATGCGAGCTCGCCTTACAAGAAACACACTCTGCTTTTGAGAAAAGGGCACTCTTCTACTCTACTGTGTTTCCTATAGGGCCAGAACAGTGAGCTTGCTCAGAACAAATGAACTGTGCTTCCTAGACACACGGGCCATATCTAGTTCAACTCTGCTTAGGAGACTGACAAGAACAGTAGCTCCTATTCAGTCCTATACACTGTACTTGCTAGGAACAGACGCGAGTGCTATTTGCACTGTGTATGGCAATGAGAGCGCAATAGTGGCTTTCCTTACCAGAAAAAAACTCTTGCTCGTAGGACCACACACTGCATGTGATTCAACGCCATTTAGGACTGGGAAACAAATGCTAGCTCGCCTTACAAGAAACACACTCTGCTTCTGAGAAAAGAGCACTCTTCTACTCTTCTGTGTTTCCTATGGGGTCCAAACAGTGAGCTTGCTCAGAACAAAAGAACTGTGCTTCCTACACACATCGACCATATCTAGGTCAACTCTGCTTTGAAACTGACAAGAACAGTAGCTCCTCTTCAGTCCAAAACACTGTAATTGCGGGGAAGAGACGAGAGTGCTATTTGCACTGTGTTTGGCAATTGGAGCACAATAGTGACTCGGCTTACCAGAAAACAACTCTTGCTCGTAGGACAAAAAACTGCATGTGACTCAACTCCATTTAGGTCTGGGAAACAAACGCTAGCTTGCCTTACAAGAAACACACTCTGCTTTAGAGAAAAAGAGCACTCTTCTACTCTACTGTTTTTCCTATGGGGTCCGAACAGTGAGCTTTCTCAGAACAAAAGAACTGTGCTTCCTACACACACAGCCATATCTAGTTCAATTTTGCTTAGGAACCTGACAAGAACAGTCTCTCCTCTTCAGTCCAATACACTGTACTGCTGGGAACAAACTCCAGTGCTCTTTGTCCTGTGTATGGCAATGGCAGCGCAATAGTGACGATTCTTATCATAAAACAACTCTTGCTCGTAGGACAAGAAACTGCATGTGATTCACCTCCATTTAAGACTGGGAAACAAACGCTAGCTCGCCTTACAAGAAACACATTCTGCTTTAGAGAAAAGAGCACTCTTCTACTCTACTGTGTTTTCTATACGGCCAGAACAGTGAGCTTGTTTAGAACAAAAGAACTGTGCTTCCTACACAAGGGCCATATCTAGTTCAACTCTGCTTAGGAAACTGACAAGAACAGTAGCTCCTATTCAGTCCAATACACTGTACTTGCTGGGAACAGACGCGAGTGCTATTTGCACTGTGTACGGCAATAAGTGCACAATAGTGAATCTTCTTACCAGAAAACAACTCTTCCTCGTAGGAACAGAAACTGCATTTGATTCAACTCCATTTAGGACTGAGAAACAAACACTAGCTCGCCTTACAAGAAACACGCTCTGCTTTTGAGAATAGGGCACACATCTACTCTACTGTGTTTCCTATTGGGCCCAAACAGTGAGCTTGCTCAGAACAAAAGAACTGTGCTTCCTACACACACGGGTCATATCTAGTTCAACTCTGCTTAGGAAACTGACAAGAACAGTAGCTCCTCTTCAGTCCAATACACTGTAATTGCTGGGAACAGACGCGAGTGCTATTTGCACTGTGTATGGCAATGGGAGCACAGTAGTGACTTTCCTTACCAGAAAAAACTCTTGCTCATAGGACCAGAAACTGCATGTGATTCAACTCCATTTAGGACTGGGAAACAAACACTAGCTCGCCTTACAAGAAACACACTCTTCTTTTGAGGAAAGAGCACTCTTCTACTCTATTTTGTTTCCTAGAGGGCCAGAACAGTGAGCTTGCTGAGAACAAAAAAAATGTGCTTCCTACACACAGGGGCCATATCTAGTTCAACTCTGCTTAGGAAACTGACAAGAACAGTAGCTCCTCTTCAGTCCAATACACTGTAATTGCTGGGAAGAGACGCGAGTGCTATTTGCACTGTGTATGGCATTGGGAGCACAAGAGTGACTTTCCTTAGCAGAAAAAACTCTTGCTCATAGGACCAGAAACTGCATGTGATTCAACTCCATTTAGGACTAGGCAACAAACACTACTCGCCTTACAAGAAACACACTCTGCTTTTGAGGAAAGACCTCTCTTCTACTCTATTTTGTTTCCTATAAGGCCAGAACAGTGAGCTTGCTGAGAACAAAAAAACTGTGCTTCCTACACACAGGGGCCATATCTAGTTCAACTCTGCTTAGGAAACTGACAAGAACAGTAGCTCCTCTCAGTCCAATACACTGTACATGCTGGGAACAGACGCCAGTGCTATTTGCCCTTTGTATGACAATGGGAGCGCAAAAGTGACTCTTCTTACCAGAAAAAAACTCTTGCCTGTAGGACCAGAAACTGCATGTGATTCAACTCCATTTAGGACTGGGAAACAAATGCTAGCTCGCCTTATAAGAAACACACTCTGCTTTTGAGAAAAGAGCATTCTTCTACTCTACTGTGCTTCCTATAGGGCCAGAACAGTGAGCTTGCTCAGAAAAAAAGAACTGTGCTTTCTATACACACGGGCCATATCTAGTTCAATTCTGCTTAGGAAACTGTCAAGAATAGTAGATCCTCTTCAGTCCAATACACTGTACTTGCCTCGAACAGACGCCAGTGCTATTTGCCCTGTGTATGATAATTGGAGCGCAATAGTGACTCTTCTTACCAGAAAACAACTCTTGCTTGTAGGAACAGAAAATGCATGTGATTCAACTGCATTTAGGACTGGGAAACCAAAGCTAGCTCGCCCTACAAGAAACACACTCTGCTTTGGAGAAAAGAGCACTCTACTACTCTACTGTGTTTCCTATGTGGTCCGTACAGTGAGCTTGCTCAGAACAAAAGAACTGTGCTTCCTACACAAACGGGCCATATCTAGTTCAACTCTGCTTAGGAAACTAACAAGAACAGTAGCTCCTCTTCAGTCCAATACACTGTACTTGCGGGGAACAGACGCGAGTGCTATTTGCACTGGGTATGGCAATGGGAGCGCAATAGTGACTCTTCTTACCAGAAAGCATCTCTTGCTCGTAGGACCAGAAACTGCATGGGATTCAACTCGATTTCTTACTGGGAAACAAACACACTCTGATTTTGAGTAAAGAGCACTCTTCTACTCTACTGAGTTTCCTATGGGATCTGAACAGTGAGCTTGCTAAGAACAAAAGAATTGTGCTTCCTACACACACGGGCCATATCTACTTCAACTCTGCTTAGGAAACTGACAAGAACATAGCTCCTCTTCAGTCCAATACACTGTACTTGCTGGGAACAGACGCCAGTGCTATTTGCACTGTGTATGACAATGGGAGCGCAATAGTGACTCTTCTTACCAGAAAACAACTGTTGCTCGTAGGACCAGAAATTACATGTGATTCAACTCCATTTAGGACTGGGAAAAAATGCTAGCTCGCCTTAGAAGAAACACACTCTGCTTTTGAGAAAAGAGCACTCTTCTACTCTAATGGGTTTCCTATGGGGTCTGAACAGTGAGCTTGCTTATAACCAAAGAACTGTGCTTACTACACACATGGGTCATATCTAGTTTAACTGTGCATAGGCAAGTGACAAGAACAGTATCTCCTCTTCAGTCCAATACACTGTACTTGCTGGGAACAGACTCCAGTGCTATTTGCCCTGTGTATGACAATGGGAGCGCAATAGTGACTCTTCTTACCAGAAAACAACTCTTCCTCGTAGGACCTGAAACTGCATGTGATTCAACTCCATTTAGGACTGGGAAACAAACGCTAGCTCGCCTTACAAGAAACACACTCTGCTTTTGAGAAAAGAGCACTCTTCTACTCTACTGTGTTTCCTAAAGGGCCAGAATAGTGAGCTTGCTCAGAACAAAAGAACTGTGCTTCTTACACACTCGAGCCATATCTAGTTCAACTCTGGTTAGGAAACTGACAAGAACAGTAGCTCCTCTTCAGTCCAATACACTGTACTTGGTGGGAACAGACGCGAGTCCTATTTGTACTGTGTGTGGCAATGGGAGCACAATAGTGACTTTCCTTAACAGAAAACAACTCTTGCTCGTAGGACCAAAAACTGCATGTGATTCAACTCCATTTAGGACTGGGAAACAAACGCTAGATTGCCTTACAAGAAACACACTCTGCTTTTGAGAAAAGAGCACTCTTCTACTCTACTGTGATTCCTATAGGGCCAAAACAGTGAGCTTGCTCAGAACAAAAGAAATGTGCTTCCTACACACACGGCCATATCTAGTTCAATTTTGCTTAGGAAACTAACAAGAATAGTAGATCCTCTTCAGTCCAATACACTGTACTTGCTGGGAGCAGACGCCAGTGCTATTTGCCCTGTGTATGATAATTGGAGAGCAATAGTGACTCTTCTTACCAGAAAACAACTCTTGCTCGTAGGACCAGAAAATGCATGTGATTCAACTGCATTTAGGACTGGGAAACCAAAGCTAGCTCGCCTTACAAGAAACATACTCTGCTTTTGAGAAAAGAGCACTCTTCTACTCTACTGTGTTTCCTATGTGGTCCGAACAGTGAGCTTGCTCAGAACAAAAGAACTGTGCTTCCTACACACACGGTCCATATCTAGTTCAACTCTACTTAGGAAACTAACAAGAACAGTAGCTCCTCTTCAGTCCAATACACTGTACTTGCGGGGAACAGACGCGAGTGCTATTTGCACTAGGTATGGCAATGGGAGCGCAATAGTGACTCTTCTTACCAGAAAGCATCTCTTGCTCGTAGGACCAGAAACTGCATGGGATTCAACTCGATTTCTTACTGGGAAACAAAAACTACCTCGCCTTACAAGAAACACACTCTTCTTTTGAGAAAAGAGCACTCTTCTAATCTACTGTGTTTCCTATGGGATCTGAACAGTTTAGCTTGCTAAGAACAAAAGAATTGTGCTTCCTACACACACGGGCCATATCTAGTTCTACTCTGCTTAGGAAACTGACAAGAACATTAGCTCCTCTTCAGTCCAATACACTGTACTTGCTGGGAACAGACGCCAGTGCTATTTGCACTGTGTATGACAATGGGAGCGCAATAGTGACTCTTCTTACCAGAAAACAACTGTTGCTCGTAGGACCAGAAATTGCATGTGATTCAACTCCATTTAGGACTGGAAAAAAAACGCTAGCTCGCCTTTCAAGAAACACGCTCTGCTTTTGAGAAAAGAGCACTCTTCTACTCTACTGTGTTTCCTATGGGGTCCAAACAGAGAACTTGCTCAGAACAAGAGTACTGTGCTTCCTACACCCGCGCCATTACTAGTTCAACTCTGCTTAGGAAACTGACAAGAGAAATAGCTCCTCTTCAGTCCAATACACTGTACTTGCTGGCAACAGATGCGAGTGCTATTTGCACTGTGTATGGCAATGGGAGTACAACAGTGACTTTCCTTACCAGAAAGCAACTCTGGCTCGTAGGACCAAAAACTGCATGTGATTCAACTCCATTTAGGACTGGGAAATAAACGCTAGCTCGCCTTACAAGTAACACACTCTGCTTTTGAGGAAGGAGCACTCTTCTACTCTTCTGTTTTTCCTATAAGGCCAGAACAGTGAGCTTGCTCAGAACAAAAGAACTGTGCTTCCTACACACACGGCCATATCTAGTTCAATTCTGCTTAGGAAACTGATAAGAACAGGAGATCCTCTTCAGTCCAATACACTGTACTTGCTGGGAACAGACGCGAGTGCTATGTGCACTGTGTATGACAATGGGAGCGCAATCGTGACTCTTCACACCACAAAACAACTCTTGCTCATAGTACCACAAACTGCATGTGATTCAACTCCATTTAGGACTAGGAAACAAACGCCAGCTCGCCTTACAAGAAACACACTCTGCTTTTGAGAAAAGAGCACTCTTCTACTCTACTGTGTTTCCTATAAGGCCAGAACAGTGAGCTTGCTCAGAACAAAAGAACTGTGCTTCCTACACACACGGGCCATATCTAGTTCAACTCTGCTTAGAAACAGACGAGAACAGTAGCGTCTCTTCATTCCAATACACTGTACTTGCTGGGAACAGACACGAGTGCTATTTGCACAGTGTACTGCAATGGATGCACAATAGTGACTCTTGTTACCAGAAACCACTCTTGCTCTTAGGACCTGAAACTGCATTTGATTCAATCCACTTAAGACTGGGAAACAAACGCTAGCTCGCCTTACAAGAAACACGCTCTGCTTTTGAGAATAGGGCACACATCTACTCTACTGTGTTTCCTATAGTGCCAGAACTGTGAGCTTGCTCAGAACAAAAGAACTGTGCTTCCTACACACACGGGCCATATCTAGTTCAACTCTGCTTAGGAAACTGACAAGAACAGTAGATCCTCTTCAGTCCAATACACTGTACATCCTGGGAACAGACGCCAGTGCTATTTGCCCTGTGTATTTCAAAGGGAGCGCAATAGTGACTCTTCTAACCAGAAAACAGCTCTTGCTCGTAGGACCAGAAACTGCATGTGTATTTCAACTCCATTTAGGACTGGGAAACAAATGCTAGCTCGCCTTACAAGAAACACAGTCTGCTTTTGAGAAAAGAGCACTCTTCTACTCTACTGTGTTTCCTATGGGGTTCGAACAGTGAGCTTGCTCAGAACAAAAGAACTGTGCTTCCTACACACACGGGCCATATCAAATTCAACTTTGCTTAGGAAACTGACAAGAACAGTAGCTCCTCTTCAGTCCAATACACTGTACATGCTGGGAACAGACGCGAATGCTATTTGTACTGTGTACGGCAATAAGTGCACAATAGTGAATCTTCTTACCAAAAAACAACTCTTCCTCGTAGGAACAGAAACTGCATTTGATTCAACTCCATTTAGGACTGGGAAACAAACGCTAGCTCACCTTACAAGAAACACGCTCTGCTTTTGAGAATAGGGCACACATCTACTCTACTGTGTTTCCTATCGGGCACAAACAGTGAGCTTGCTCAGAACAAAAGATCTCTGCTTCCTACACACACGGGTCATATCTAGTTCAATTCTGCTTAGGAAACTGACAACAAGAGTAGCTCCTCTTCAGTCCAATACACTGTACATGCTGGGAACAGACGCCAGTGCTATTTGCCCTGTGTATTACAATGGGAGCGCAAAAGTGACTCTTCTTACCAGAAAAAAACTCTTGCTCGTAGGACCAGAAACTGCATGTGATTCACTCCATTTAGGACTGGGAAACAAATGCTAGCTCACCTTACAAGAAACACACTCTGCTTTTGAGAAAAGAGCATTCTTCTACTCTACTGTGCTTCCTATAGGGCCAGAACAGTGAGCTTGCACAGAAAAAAAGAACTGTGCTTCCTACACACATGGGCCATATCTAGTTCAATTCTGCTTAGGAAACTGACAAGAACAGTAGCGTCTCTTCATTCCAATACACTGTACTTGCTGGAAACAGACGCCAGTGCTATTTGCACTGTGTATGACAATGGGAGCGCAATAGTGACTCTTCTTACCAGAAAACAACTCTTGCTCGTAGGACCAGAAATTGCATGTGATTCAACTCCATTTAGGACTGGGAAAAAAACGGTAGCTCGCCTTACAAGAAACACACTCTGCTTTTGAGAAAAGAGCACTCTTCTACTCTACTGTGTTTCCTATGGGGTCCAAACAGAGAACTTGCTCAGAACAAAAGTCTTGTGCTTCCTAAACCCGGGCCAAATATAATTCAACTCTGCTTAGGAAACAGACAAGAGAAGGAGCTCCTCTTCAGTCCAATACACTGTACTTGCTGGCAACACATGCGAGTGCTTTTTGCACTGTGTATGCCAATGGGAGCACAATAGTGACTTTCATTAACAGTAAGCAACTCTTGCTCGTAGGACCAAAAACTGCATGTGATTCAACTTTATTTAGGACTGGGAAACAAACGCTAGCTCGCCTTACAAGTAACACACTCTGCTTTTGAGGAAGGAGCACTCTTCTACTCTGTGTTTTGTTTAGCGCCAAAACAGTGAGCTTGCTCAGAACAAAAAAACTGTGCTTCCTACACACATGGCCATATCTAGTTCAATTGTGCTTAGGAAACTGACAAGAACAGTAGATCCTCTTCAGTCCAATACACTGTACTTGCTGGGAACAGACGCGAGTGCTATATGCACTGTGTATGACAAAGGGAGCGAAATTGTGTCTCTTCACACCACAAAACAACTCTTGCTCATAGGACCAGACTGCATGTGATTCAACTCCATTTAGGACTGGGAAACAAACGCCAGCTCGCCTTACAAGAAACACACTCTGCTTTTGAGAAAAGAGCACTCTTCTACTCTACTGTGTTTCCTATGGGGTCCAAACAGAGAACTTGGTCAGAACAAAAGTACTGTGCTTCCTACACCCGGGCCATATCTAGTTCAACTCTGCTTAGGAAACTGACAAGAGAAGTAGCTCCTCTTCAGTCCAATACACTGTACCTGCTGGAAACAGATGCGAGTGCTATTTGCACTGTGTATGGCAATGGGAGCGCAATAGTGACTTTCCTTACCAGAAAGCAACTCTTGCTCGTAGGACCAAAAACAGCATGTGATTCAACTCCATTTAGGACTGGGAAACAAACGCTACCTCGCCTTACAATTAACACACTCTGCTTTTGAGGAAGGAGCACTCTTCTACTCTACGGTGTTTCCTTTAGCGCCAGAACAGTGAGCTTGCTCAGAACAAAAGAACTGTGCTTCCTACACACACAGCCATATCTAGTTCAATTCTGCTTAGGAAACTGACAAGAGCAGTAGATACTCTTCAGTCCAATACACTGTACTTGCTGGGAACAGACGCGAGTGCTATTTGCACTGTGTATGACAATGGGAGCGCAATTGTGACTCTTCATACCACAAAACAACTCTTGCTCATAGGACCAGAAACTGCATGTGATTCAACTCCATTTAGGATTGGGAAACAAACGCTAGCTCGCCTTACAAGAAACACACTCTGCTTTTGAGAAAAGAGCACTCTTCTACTCTACTGTGTTTCCTATAGTGCCAGAACAGTGAGCTTGCTCAGAACAAAAGAACTGTGCTTCCTACACACACGGGCCATATCTATTTCAACTCTGCTTAGGAAACTGACGAGAACAGTAGCTCCTTTTCAGTCCAATACACTGTACTTGCTGCGAACAGACACGAGAGCTATTTGCACTGTGTATGGCAATGGATGCACAATAGTGACTCTTCTTACCAGAAAACAACTCTTGCTCTTAGGACCTGAAACTGTATTTGATTCAATCCACTTAGGACTGGGAAACAAACGCAGGCTCGCCTTACAAGAAACGCGCTCTGCTTTTGAGAATAGGGCACACAACTACCCTACTGTGTTTCCTATGGGGTCCAAACAGTGAGCTTGCTCAGAACAAAAGAACTGTGCTTCCTACACACACGGGCCATATCTAGTTCAACTCTGCTTAGGAAACTAACAAGAACGGTAGCTCCTCTTCAGTCCAATACACTGTACTTGCGGGGAACAGACGCGAGTGCTATTTGCACTGGGTATGGCAATGGGAGCGCAATAGTGACTCTTCTTACCAGAAAGCATCTCTTGCTCGTAGGACCAGAAACTGCATGGGATTCAACTCGATTTCTTACTGGGAAACAAACACACTCTGCTTTTGAGTAAAGAGCACTCTTCTACTCTACTGAGTTTCCTATGGGATCTGAACAGTGAGCTTGCTAAGAACAAAAGAATTGTGCTTCCTACACACACCGGCCATATCTACTTCAACTCTGCTTAGGAAACTGACAAGAACATAGCTCCTCTTCAGTCCAATACACTGTTCTTGCTGGGAACAGACGCCAGTGCTATTTGCACTGTGTATGACAATGGGAGCACAATAGTGACTCTTCTTACCAGAAAACAACTGTTGCTCGTAGGACCAGAAATTACATGTGATTCAACTCCATTTAGGACTGGGAAAAAAACGCTAGCTCGCCTTACAAGAAACACACTCTGCTTTTGAGAAAAGAGCACTCTTCTACTCTAATGGGTTTCCTATGGGGTCTGAACAGTGAGCTTGCTTATAACCAAAGAACTGTGCTTACTACACACATGGGTCATATCTAGTTTAACTGTGCTTAGGAAACTGACAAGAACAGTATCTCCTCTTCAGTCCAATACACTGTACTTGCTGGGAACAGACTCCAGTGCTATTTGCCCTGTGTATGACAATGGGAGCGCAATAGTGACTCTTCTTACCAGAAAACAACTCTTCCTCGTAGGACCTGAAACTGCATGTGATTCAACTCCATTTAGGACTGGGAAACAAACGCTAGCTCGCCTTACAAGAAACACACTCTGCTTTTGAGAAAAGAGCACTCTTCTACTCTACTGTGTTTCCTAAAGGGCCAGAATAGTGAGCTTGCTCAGAACAAAAGAACTGTGCTTCCTACACACTCGAGCCATATCTAGTTCAACTCTGGTTAGGAAACTGACAAGAACAGTAGCTCCTCTTCAGTCCAATACACTGTACTTGGTGGGAACAGACGCGAGTCCTATTTGTACTGTGTGTGGCAATGGGAGCACAATAGTGACTTTCCTTAACAGAAAACAACTCTTGCTCGTAGGACCAAAAACTGCATGTGATTCAACTCCATTTAGGACTGGGAAACAAACGCTAGATTGCCTTACAAGAAACACACTCTGCTTTTGAGAAAAGAGCACTCTTCTACTCTACTGTGATTCCTATAGGGCCAAAACAGTGAGCTTGCTCAGAACAAAAGAAATGTGCTTCCTACACACACGGCCATATCTAGTTCAATTTTGCTTAGGAAACTAACAAGAATAGTAGATCCTCTTCAGTCCAATACACTGTACTTGCTGGGAGCAGACGACAGTGCTATTTGCCCTGTGTATGATAATTGGAGAGCAATAGTGACTCTTCTTACCAGAAAACAACTCTTGCTCGTAGGACCAGAAAATGCATGTGATTCAACTGCATTTAGGACTGGGAAACCAAAGCTAGCTCGCCTTACAAGAAACACACTCTGCTTTTGAGAAAAGAGCACTCTTCTACTCTACTGTGTTTCCTATGTGGTCCGAACAGTGAGCTTGCTCAGAACAAAAGAACTGTGCTTCCTACACACACGGTCCATATCTAGTTCAACTCTGCTTAGGAAACTAACAAGAACAGTAGCTCCTCTTCAGTCCAATACACTGTACTTGCGGGGAACAGACGCGAGTGCTATTTGCACTGGGTATGGCAATGGGAGCGCAATAATGACTCTTCTTACCAGAAAGCATCTCTTGCTCGTAGGACCAGAAACTGCATGGGATTCAACTCGATTTCTTACTGGGAAACAAAAACTACCTCGCCTTACAAGAAACACACTCTTCTTTTGAGAAAAGAGCACTCTTCTAATCTATGTGTTTCCTATGAGATCTGAACAGTTTAGCTTGCTAAGAACAAAAGAATTGTGCTTCCTACACACACGGGCCATATCTAGTTCTACTCTGCTTAGGAAACTGACAAGAACATTAGCTCCTCTTCAGTCCAATACACTGTACTTGCTGGGAACAGACGTCAGTGCTATTTGCACTGTGTATGACAATGGGAGCACAATAGTGACTCTTCTTACCAGAAAACAACTGTTGCTCGTAAGACCAGAAATTCCATGTGATTCAACTCCATTTAGGACTGGAAAAAAAACGCTAGCTCGCCTTTCAAGAAACACACTCTGCTTTTGAGAAAAGAGCACTCTTATACTCTACTGTGTTTCCTATGGGGTCCAAACAGAGAACTTGCTCAGAACAAAAGTACTGTGCTTCCTACACCCGCGCCATTGCTAGTTCAACTCTGCTTAGGAAACTGACAAGAGAAATAGCTCCTCTTCAGTCCAATACACTGTACTTGCTGGCAACAGATGCGAGTGCTATTTGCACTGTGTATGGCAATGGGAGTGCAACAGTGACTTTCCTTACCAGAAAGCAACTCTGGCTCGTAGGACCAAAAACTGCATGTGATTCAACTCCATTTAGGACTGGGAAATAAACGCTAGCTCGCCTTACAAGTAAAACACTCTGCTTTTGGGGAAGGAGCACTCTTCTACTCTTCTGTGTTTCCTATAAGGCCAGAACAGTGAGCTTGCTCAGAACAAAAGAACTGTGCTTCCTACACACACGGCCATATCTAGTTCAATTCTGCTTAGGAAACTGATAAGAACAGGAGATCCTCTTCAGTCCAATACACTGTACTTGCTGGGAACAGACGCGAGTGCTATGTGCACTGTGTATGACAATGGGAGCGCAATCGTGACTCTTCACACCACAAAACAACTCTTGCTCATAGGACCACAAACTGCATGTGATTCAACTCCATTTAGGACTAGGAAACAAACGCCAGCTCGCCTTACAAGAAACACACTCTGCTTTTGAGAAAAGAGCACTGTTCTACTCTACTGTGTTTCCTATAAGGCCAGAACAGTGAGCTTGCTCAGAACAAAAGAACTGTGCTTCCTACACACACGGGCCATATCTAGTTCAAATCTGCTTAGAAACAGACGAGAACAGTAGCTCCTCTTCAGTCCAATACACTGTACTTGCTGGGAACAGACGCGAGTGCTATTTGCACAGTGTACTGCAATGGATGCACAATAGTGACTCTTGTTACCAGAAAACAACTCTTGCTCTTAGGACCTGAAACTGCATTTGATTCAATCCACTTAAGACTGGGAAACAAACGCTAGCTCGCCTTACAAGAAACATGCTCTGCTTTTGACAATAGGGCACACATCTACTCTACTGTGTTTCCTATGGGGTCCAAACAGTGAGCTTGCTCACAACAAAAGAACTGTGCTTCCTACACACACGGGCCATATCTAGTTCAACTCTGCTTAGGAAACTGACAAGAACAGTAGATCCTCTTCAGTCCAATACACTGTACATGCTGGGAACAGACGCCAGTGCTATTTGCCCTGTGTATGACAATGGGAGCGCAAAAGTGACTCTTCTTACCAGAAAAAAACTCTTGCTCGTAGGACCAGAAACTGCATGTGATTCACTCCATTTAGGACTGGGAAACAAATGCTAGCTCGCCTTACAAGAAACACACTCTGCTTTTGAGAAAAGAGCATTCTTCTACTCTACTGTGCTTCCTATAGGGCCAGAACAGTGAGCTTGCTCAGAAAAAAAGAACTGTGCTTCCTATACACATGGGCCATATCTAGTTCAATTCTGCTTAGGAAACTGACAAGAACAGTAGCGTCTCTTCATTCCAATACACTGTACTTGCTGGAAACAGACGCGAGTGCTGTTTGCACTGTGTATGGCAATGGGAGCGCAATAGTGACTCTTCTTACCAGAAAACATTTCTTGCGTGTAGGACCAGAAACTGCATGGGATTCAACTCGATTTCTTACTGGGAAACAAACACTATCTCGCCTTACAGGAAACACACTCTGCCTTTGAGAAAAGAGCACTCTTCTACTCTACTGTGTTTCCTATGGGATCGGAACAGTGAGCTTGCTCAGAACAAAGAATTGTGCTTCCTACACACATGGGCCATATCTAGTTCTACTCTGCTTAGGAACCTGACAAGAACATTAGCTCCTCTTCAGTCCAATACACTGTACTTGCTAGGAACAGACGCCAGTGCTATTTGCACTGTGTATGACAATGGGAGCGCAATAGTGACTCTTCTTACCAGAAAACAACTCTTGCTCGTAGGACCAGAAATTGCATGTGATTCAACTCCATTTAGGACTGGGAAAAAAACGCTAGCTCGCCTTACAAGAAACACACTCTGCTTTTGAGAAAAGAGCACTCTTCTACTCTACTGTGTTTCCTATGGAGTCCAAACAGAGAACTTGCTCAGAACAAAAGTATTGTGCTTCCTAAACCCGGGCCATATATAATTCAACTCTGCTTAGGAAACAGACAAGAGAAGTAGCTCCTCTTCAGTCCAATACACTGTACTTGCTGGCAACACATGCGAGTGCTTTTTGCACTGTGTATGCCAATGGGAGCACAATAGTGACTTTCATTAACAGAAAGCAACTCTTGCTCGTAGGACCAAAAACTGCATGTGATTCAACTTTATTTAGGACTGGGAAACAAACGCTAGCTCGCCTTACAAGTAACACACTCTGCTTTTGAGGAAGGAGCACTCTTCTACTCTACTGTGTTTTGTTTAGCGCCAAAACAGTGAGCTTGCTCAGAACAAAAGGACTATGCTTCCTACACACAGGGCCATATCTAGTTCAATTGTGCTTAGGAAACTGACAAGAACAGTAGATCCTCTTCAGTCCAATACACTGTACTTGCTGGGAACAGACGCGAGTGCTATATGATCTGTGTATGACAATGGGAGCGCAATTGTGACTCTTCACACCACAAAACAACTCTTGCTCATAGGACCAGACTGCATGTGATTCAACTCCATTTAGGACTGGGAAACAAACACCAGCTCGCCTTACAAGAAACACACTCTGCTTTTGATAAAAGAGCAATCTTCTACTCTACTGTGTTTCCTATGGGGTCCAAACAGAGAACTTGCTCAGAACAAAAGTACTGTGCTTCCTACACCCGGGCCATATTTAGTTCAACTCTGCTTAGGAAACTGACAAGAACAGTAGATCCTCTTCAGTCCAATACACTGTACCTGCTGGAAACAGATGCGAGTGCTATTTGCACTGTGTATGGCAATGGATGCACAATAGTGACTCTTCTTACCAGAAAACAACTCTTGCTCTTAGGACCTGAAACTGTATTTGATTCAATCCACTTAGGACTGGGAAACAAACGCAGGCTCGCCTTACAAGAAACACGCTCTGCTTTTGAGAATAGGGCACACAACTACCCTACTGTGTTTCCTATGGGGTCCAAACAGTGAGCTTGCTCAGAACAAAAGAACTGTGCTTCCTACACACACGGGCCATATCTAGTTCAACTCTGCTTAGGAAACTAACAAGAACAGTAGCTCCTCTTCAGTCCAATACACTGTACTTGCGGGGAACAGACGCGAGTGCTATTTGCACTGGGTATGGCAATGGGAGCGCAATAGTGACTCTTCTTACCAGAAAGCATCTCTTGCTCGTAGGACCAGAAACTGCATGGGATTCAACTCGATTTCTTACTGGGAAACAAACACACTCTGCGTTTGAGTAAAGAGCACTCTTCTACTCTACTGAGTTTCCTATGGGATCTGAACAGTGAGCTTGCTAAGAACAAAAGAATTGTGCTTCCTACACACACGGGCCATATCTACTTCAACTCTGCTTAGGAAACTGACAAGAACATAGCTCCTCTTCAGTCCAATACACTGTACTTGCTGGGAACAGACGCCAGTGCTATTTGCACTGTGTATGACAATGGGAGCGCAATAGTGACTCTTCTTACCAGAAAACAACTGTTGCTCGTAGGACCAGAAATTACATGTGATTCAACTCCATTTAGGACTGGGAAAAAAACGCTAGCTCGCCTTACAAGAAACACACTCTGCTTTTGAGAAAAGAGCACTCTTCTACTCTAATGGGTTTCCTATGGGGTCTGAACAGTGAGCTTGCTTATAACCAAAGAACTGTGCTTACTACACACATGGGTCATATCTAGTTTAACTGTGCTTAGGAAACTGACAAGAACAGTATCTCCTCTTCAGTCCAATACACTGTACTTGCTGGGAACAGACTCCAGTGCTATTTGCCCTGTGTATGACAATGGGAGCGCAATAGTGACTCTTCTTACCAGAAAACAACTCTTCCTCGTAGGACCTGAAACTGCATGTGATTCAACTCCATTTAGGACTGGGAAACAAATGCTAGCTCGCCTTACAAGAAACACACTCTGCTTTTGAGAAAAGAGCACTCTTCTACTCTACTGTGTTTCCTAAAGGGCCAGAATAGTGAGCTTGCTCAGAACAAAAGAACTGTGCTTCCTACACACTCGAGCCATATCTAGTTCAACTCTGGTTAGGAAACTGACAAGAACAGTAGCTCCTCTTCAGTCCAATACACTGTACTTGGTGGGAACAGACGCGAGTCCTATTTGTACTGTGTGTGGCAATGGGAGCACAATAGTGACTTTCCTTAACAGAAAACAACTCTTGCTCGTAGGACCAAAAACTGCATGTGATTCAACTCCATTTAGGACTGGGAAACAAACGCTAGATTGCCTTACAAGAAACACACTCTGCTTTTGAGAAAAGAGCACTCTTCTACTCTACTGTGATTCCTATAGGGCCAAAACAGTGAGCTTGCTCAGAACAAAAGAAATGTGCTTCCTACACACACGGCCATATCTAGTTCAATTTTGCTTAGGAAACTAACAAGAATAGTAGATACTCTTCAGTCCAATACACTGTACTTGCTGGGAGCAGACGACAGTGCTATTTGCCCTGTGTATGATAATTGGAGAGCAATAGTGACTCTTCTTACCAGAAAACAACTCTTGCTCGTAGGACCAGAAAATGCATGTGATTCAACTGCATTTAGGACTGGGAAACCAAAGCTAGCTCGCCTTACAAGAAACATACTCTGCTTTTGAGAAAAGAGCACTCTTCTACTCTACTGTGTTTCCTATGTGGTCCGAACAGTGAGCTTGCTCAGAACAAAAGAACTGTGCTTCCTACACACACGGTCCATATCTAGTTCAACTCTGCTTACAAACTAACAAGAACAGTAGCTCCTCTTCAGTCCAATACACTGTACTTGCGGGGAACAGACGCGAGTGCTATTTGCACTGGGTATGGCAATGGGAGCGCAATAGTGACTCTTCTTACCAGAAAGCATCTCTTGCTCGTAGGACCAGAAACTGCATGGGATTCAACTCGATTTCTTACTGGGAAACAAAAACTACCTCGCCTTACAAGAAACACACTCTTCTTTTGAGAAAAGAGCATTCTTCTAATCTACTGTGTTTCCTATGGGATCTGAACAGTTTAGCTTGCTAAGAACAAAAGAATTGTGCTTCTTACACACACGGGCCATATCTAGTTCTACTCTGCTTAGGAAACTGACAAGAACATTAGCTCCTCTTCAGTCCAATACACTGTACTTGCTGGGAACAGACGCCAGTGCTATTTGCACTGTGTATGACAATGGGAGCGCAATAGTGACTGTTCTTACCAGAAAACAACTGTTGCTCATAGGACCAGAAATTGCATGTGATTCAACTCCATTTAGGACTGGAAAAAAAACGCTAGCTCGCCTTTCAAGAAACACGCTCTGCTTTTGAGAAAAGAGCACTCTTCTACTCTACTGTGTTTCCTATGGGGTCCAAACAGAGAACTTGCTCAGAACAAAAGTACTGTGCTTCCTACACCCGCGCCATTGCTAGTTCAACTCTGCTTAGGAAACTGACAAGAGAAATAGCTCCTCTTCAGTCCCATACACTGTACTTGCTGGCAACAGATGCGAGTGATATTTGCACTGTGTATGGCAATGGGAGTGCAACAGTGACTTTCCTTACCAGAAAGCAACTCTGGCTCGTAGGACCAAAAACTGCATGTGATTCAACTCCATTTAGGACTGGGAAATAAACGCTAGCTCGCCTTACAAGTAACACACTCTGCTTTTGAGGAAGGAGCCCTCTTCTACTCTTCTGTGTTTCCTATAAGGCCAGAACAGTGAGCTTGCTCAGAACAAAAGAACTGTGCTTCCTACACACACAGCCATATCTAGTTCAATTCTGCTTAGGAAACTGATAAGAACAGGAGATCCTCTTCAGTCCAATACACTGTACTTGCTGGGAACAGACCCGAGTGCTATGTGCACTGTGTATGACAATGGGAGCGCAATCGTGACTCTTCACACCACAAAAAAACTCTTGCTCATAGGACCACAAACTGCATGTGATTCAACTCCATTTAGGACTAGGAAACAAACGCCAGCTCGCCTTACAAGAAACACACTCTGCTTTTGAGAAAAGAGCACTCTTCTACTCTACTGTGTTTCCTATAAGGCCAGAACAGTGAGCTTGCTCAGAACAAAAGAACTGTGCTTCCTACACACACGGGCCATATCTAGTTCAACTCTGCTTAGAAACAGACGAGAACAGTAGCGTCTCTTCAGTCCAATACACTGTACTTGCTGGGAACAGACACGAGTGCTATTTGCACAGTGTACTGCAATGGATGCACAATAGTGACTCTTGTTACCAGAAAACAACTCTTGCTCTTAGGACCTGAAACTGCATTTGATTCAATCCACTTAAGACTGGCAAACAAACGCTAGCTCGCCTTACAAGAAACATGCTCTGCTTTTGAGAATAGGGCACACATCTACTCTACTGTGTTTCCTATGGGGTCCAAACAGTGAGCTTGCTCAGAACAAAAGAACTGTGCTTCCTACACACACGGGCCATATCTAGTTCAACTCTGCTTAGGAAACTGACAAGAACAGTAGATCCTCTTCAGTCCAATACACTGTACATGCTGGGAACAGACGCCAGTGCTATTTGCCCTGTGTATTTCAAAGGGAGCGCAATAGTGACTCTTCTAACCAGAAAACAGCTCTTGCTCGTAGGACCAGAAACTACATGTGTATTTCAACTCCATTTAGGACTGGGAAACAAATGCTAGCTCGCCTTACAAGAAACACAGTCTGCTTTTGAGAAAAGAGCACTCTTCTACTCTACTGTGTTTCCTATGGGGTTCGAACAGTGAGCTTGCTCAGAACAAAAGAACTGTGCTTCCTACACACACGGGCCATATCAAGTTCAACTTTGCTTAGGAAACTGACAAGAACAGTAGATCCTCTTCAGTCCAATACACTGTACATGCTGGGAACAGACGCCAGTGCTATTTGCCCTGTGTGTGACAATGGGAGCGCAAAAGTGACTCTTCTTACCAGAAAAAAACTCTTGCTCGTAGGACCAGAAACTGCATGTGATTCACTCCATTTAGGACTGGGAAACAAATGCTAGCTCGCCTTACAAGAAACACACTCTGCTTTTGAGAAAAGAGCATTCTTCTACTCTACTGTGCTTCATATAGGGCCAGAACAGTGAGCTTGCTCAGAAAAAAAGAACTGTGCTTCCTATACACACGGGCCATATCTAGTTCAATTCTGCTTAGGAAACTGACAAGAACAGTAGCGTCTCTTCATTCCAATACACTGTACTTGCTGGAAACAGACGCGAGTGCTGTTTGCACTGTGTATGGCAATGGGAGCGCAATAGTGACTCTTCTTACCAGAAAACATTTCTTGCGTGTAGGACCAGAAACTGCATGGGATTCAACTCGATTTCTTACTGGGAAACAAACACTATCTCGCCTTACAGGAAACACACTCTGCCTTTGAGAAAAGAGCACTCTTCTACTCTACTGTGTTTCCTATGGGATCTGAACAGTGAGCTTGCTCAGAACAAAGAATTGTGCTTCCTACACACATGGGCCATATCTAGTTCTACTCTGCTTAGGAACCTGACAAGAACATTAGCTCCTCTTCAGTCCAATACACTGTACTTGCTAGGAACAGACGCCAGTGCTATTTGCACTGTGTATGACAATGGGAGCGCAATAGTGACTCTTCTTACCAGAAAACAACTCTTGCTCGTAGGACCAGAAATTGCATGTGATTCAACTCCATTTAGGACTGGGAAAAAAACGCTAGCTCGCCTTACAAGAAACACACTCTGCTTTTGAGAAAAGAGCACTCTTCTACTCTACTGTGTTTCCTATGGGGTCCAAACAGAGAACTTGCTCAGAACAAAAGTATTGTGCTTCCTAAACCCGGGCCATATATAATTCAACTCTGCTTAGGAAACAGACAAGAGAAGTAGCTCCTCTTCAGTCCAATACACTGTACTTGCTGGCAACACATGCGTGTGCTTTTTGCACTGTGTATGCAATGGGAACACAATAGTGACTTTCATTAAACAGAAAGCAACTCTTGCTCGTAGGACCAAAAACTGCATGTGATTCAACTTTATTTAGGACTGGGAAACAAACGCTAACTCGCCTTACAAGTAACACACTCTGCTTTTGAGGAAGGAGCACTCTTCTACTCTACTGTGTTTTGTTTAGCGCCAAAACAGTGAGCTTGCTCAGAACAAAAGAACTGTGCTTCCTACACACATGGCCATATCTAGTTCAATTGTGCTTAGGAAACTGACAAGAACAGTAGATCCTCTTCAGTCCAATACACTGTACTTGCTGGGAACAGACGCCAGTGCTATATGCACTGTGTATGACAATGGGAGCGCAATTGTGACTCTTCACACCACAAAACAACTCTTGCTCATAGGACCAGACTGCATGTGATTCAACTCCATTTAGGACTGGGAAACAAACGCCAGCTCGCCTACAAGAAACACACTCTGCTTTTGAGAAAAGAGCACTCTTCTACTCTACTGTGTTTCCTATGGGGTCCAAACAGAGAACTTGCTTAGAACAAAAGTACTGTGCTTCCTACACCCGGGCCATATCTAGTTCAACTCTGCTTAGGAAACTGACAAGAGAAGTAGCTCCTCTTCAGTCCAATACACTGTACCTGCTGGAAACAGATGCGAGTGCTATTTGCACTGTGTATGGCAATGGGAGCGCAATAGTGACTTTCCTTACCAGAAAGCAACTCTTGCTCGTAGGACCAAAAACAGCATGTGATTCAACTCCATTTAGGACTGGGAAACAAACGCTACCTCGCCTTACAAGTAACACACTCTACTTTTGAGGAAGGAGCACTCTTCTACTCTACGGTGTTTCCTTTAGCGCCAGAACAGTGAGCTTGCTCAGAACAAAAGAACTGTGCTTCCTACACACACAGCCATATCTAGTTCAATTCTGCTTAGGAAACTGACAAGAACAGTAGATCCTCTTCAGTCCAATACACTGTACTTGCTGGGAACAGACGCGAGTGCTATTTGCACTGTGTATGACAATGGGAGCGCAATTGTGACTCTTCATACCACAAAACAACTCTTGCTCATAGGACCAGAAACTGCATGTGATTCAACTCCATTTAGGATTGGGAAACAAACGCTAGCTCGCCTTACAAGAAACACACTCTGCTTTTGAGAAAAGAGCACTCTTCTACTCTACTGTGTTTCCTATAGGGCCAGAACAGTGAGCTTGCTCAGAACAAAAGAACTGTGCTTCCTACACACACGGGCCATATCTATTTCAACTCTGCTTAGGAAACTGACGAGAACAGTAGCTCCTTTTCAGTCCAATACACTGTACTTGCTGCGAACAGACGCGAGAGCTATTTGCACTGTGTATGGCAATGGATGCACAATAGTGACTCTTCTTACCAGAAAACAACTCTTGCTCTTAGGACCTGAAACTGTATTTGATTCAATCCACTTAGGACTAGGAAACAAACGCAGGAGAGCCTTACAAGAAACACGCTTTGCTTTTGAGAATAGGGCACACAACTACCCTACTGTGTTTCCTATGGGGTCCAAACAGTGAGCTTGCTCAGAACAAAAGAACTGTGCTTCCTACACACAAGGGTCATATCTAGTTCAACTCTGCTTAGGAAACTGACAAGAACAGTAGCTCCTCTTCAGTCCAATACACTGTAATTGCTGGGAACAGTCGCGAGTGCTATTTGCACTGTGTATGGCAATGGGAGCACAATAGAGACTTTACTTACCAGAAAAAACTCTTGCTCCTAGGACCAGAAACTGCATGAGATTCAACTCAATTTAAGACTGGGAAACAAACGTTAGCTCGCCTTACAAGAAACACACTCTCCTTTTGAGGAAAGAGAACTCTACTACTCTACTGTGTTTCCTATGTGGCCAGAACAGTGAGCTTGCTGAGTCAAAAAAACTGTGCTTCCTACCCACACGAGCCATATCTAGTTCAACTCTGCTTAGGAACCTGACAAGAACAGTAGATCCTCTTCAGTCCAATACACTGTACATGCTGGGAACAGACGCCACTGATATTTACCCTGTGTATGGCAATGGGAGCGCAATAGTGACTCTTCTTACCAGAAAAAAATCTTGCTCTTAGGACCAGAAACTGCATTTGATTCAACACCATTTAGGATTGGGAAACAAACGCTAGCTCACCTTACAAGAAACACGCTCTGCTTTTGAGAATAGGGCACACATCTACTCTACTGTGTTTCCTATGGGGCCCAAACAGTGAGCTTGCTCAGAACAAAAGAACTGTGTTTCCTACACACACGGGTCATATCTAGTTCAACTCTGCTTAGGAAACTGACAAGAACAGTAGCTCCTCTTCAGTCCAATACACTGTAATTGTTGAAAACAGACGCGAGTGCTATTTGCACTGTGTATGGCAATGGGAGCACAATAGTGACTTTCCTTACCAGAAAAAACTCTTGCTCATAGGACCAGAAACTGAATGTGATTCAACTCCATTTAGGACTGGGAAACAAACGCTAGCTCGCCTTACAAGAAACACACTCTGCTTTTGAGAAAAGAGCACTCTTCTACTCTGTTTTGTTTCCTATAGGGCCAGAACAGTGAGCTTCCTAAGAACAAAAAAAATGTGCTTCCTACACACACGGTCCATATCTAGTTCATCTCTGCTTAGAAACCTGACAAGAAAAGTAGATCCTCTTCATTCCAATACACTGTACATGCTGGGAACAGACGCCAGTGCTATTTGCCCTGTTTATGACAATGGGAGCGCAAAAGTGACTCTTCATACCAGAAAACAACTCTTGCTCGTAGGACCAGAAACTGCATGTGATTCAACTCCATTTAGGACTGGGAAAGAAACGCTAGCTCGCCTTACAAGAAACACACTCTGCTTTTCAGAAAAGAGCATTCTTCTACTCTACTGTGTTTTCTATCGGGCCAGAACAGTGAGTTTGCTCAGAACAAAAGAACTTTGCTTCTTATACACACGGGCCATATCTAGTTCAATTCTGCTTAGGAAACTGACAAGAACGGTAGCCTCTCTTCAGTCCAATACACTGTACTTGCTGGGAACAGACGCGAGTGCTATTTGCAATGTGTATGGCAATGGGAGCGCAATAGTGACTCTTCTTACCAGAAAACATCTCTTGCTCGTAGGACCAGAAACTGCATGGGATTCAACTCGATTTCTTACTGGGAAACAAACACTACCTCGCCTTACAAGAAACACACTCTGCTTTTGAGAAAAGAGCACTCTTCTACTCTACTGTGTTTCCTATGGGATCTGAACAGTGATCTTGCTCAGAACAAAAGAAGTGTGCTTCCTACACACATGGGCCATATCTAGTTCTACTCTGCTTAGGAAACTGACAAGAACATTAGCTCCTCTTAAGTCCAATACACTGTATTTGCTGGGAATAGATGCCAGTGCTATTTGCACTGTGTATGCCAATGGGAGCGCAATAGTGACTTTCCTTACCAGAATGCAACTGTTGCTCGTAGGACCAAAAACTGCATGTGATTCAACTCCATTTAGGACTGGGAAACAAACGCTAGCTCGCCTTACAAGTAACACACTCTGCTTTTGAGGAAGGAGCACTTCTTCTACTCTACTGTGTTTCTTTAGCGCCAGAACAGTGAGCTTGCTCAGAACAAAAGAACTGTGCTTCCTACACAGACGGCCATATCTAGTTCAATTGTGCTTAGGAAACTGACAAGAACAGTAGATCCTCTTCAGTCCAATACACTGTACTTGCTGGGAACAGACGCGAATGCTATTTGCACTGTGTATGACAATGGGAGCGCAATTGTGACTCTTCATACCACAAAACAACTCTTGCTCATAGGACCACAAACTGCATGTGATTCAACTCCATTTAGTACTGGGAAAAAAACGCTAGCTCGCCTTACAAGAAACACACTCTGCTTTTGAGAAAGAGCACTCTTCTACTCTACTGTGTTTCCTGTAGGGCCAGAACAGTGAGCTTGGTCAGAACAAAAGAACTGTGCTTCCTACACACACGGGCCATGTCTAGTTCAACTCTGCTTAGGAACCTGACAAGAGCAGTAGATCCTCTTCAGCCCATACACTGTAATTGCTGGGAACAGACGCGAGTGCTCTTTGCCCTGTGTATGGCAATGGGAGCACAATAGTGACTTTCCTTACCAGAAAAAACTCTTGCTCGTAGGACCAGAAACTGCATGTGATTTAACTCCATTTAGGACTGGGAAACAAACGCTAGCTCGCCTTACAAGAAACACACTCTGCTTTTGAGGAAAGAGCACTCTACTTCTCTACTGTGTTTCCTATAGGGCCAGTACAGTGAGCTTGCTGAGAACAAAAAACCTGTTCTTCCTACCCACACGGGCCATATCTAGTTCAACTCTGCTTAGGAACCTGACAAGAACAGTAGATCCTCTTCAGTCCAATACACTGTACATGCTGGTAACAGACGCCAGTGCTATTTGCCCTGTGTATGGCAAAGGGAGCACAATAGTGACTCTTCTAATCAGAAAACAACTCTTGCTCGTAGGCCCAGAAACGGCATGGGTATTTCAACTCCATTTAGGACTGGGAAACAAATGCTAGCTTGCCTTACAAGAAACACACTCTGCTTTTGAGAAAAGAGCACTCTTCTACTCTACTGTGATTCCTAAGGGGTTCGAACAGTGAGCTTGCTCAGAACAAAATTACTGTGCTTCCTACACCCACGGGCCATATTTAGTTCAACTCTGCTTAGGAAACTGACAAGAACAGTAGCTTCTCTTCAGTCCAATACACTGTACTTGCTGGGAACAGACGCGAGTGCTATTTGCACTGTTTACGGCAATAAGTGCACAATAGTGAATATTCTTACAAGAAAACAACTCTTGCTCTTAGGACCAGAAACTGCATTTGATTCAACTCCATTTAGGATTGGGAAAAAAACGCTAGCACGCCTTAAAAGAAACACACTCTGCTTTTGAAAATAGGGCACACATCTACTCTACTGTGTTTCCTATGGGGCCCAAACATTGAGCTTGCTCAGAACAAAAGAACTGTGCTTCCTACACACACGGGCCATATCTAGTTCATCTCTCCTTAGGAACCTGACAAGAACAGTAGATCCTCTTCAGTCCAATACACTGTACATGCTGGGAACAGACGCCAGTGGTATTTGCCCTGTGTATGACAATGGGAGCGCAAAAGTACTCTTCTTACCAGAAAACAACCCCCTTGTAAGGCGAGATAGTGTTTGTTTCCCAGTCCTGAATGGAGTTGAATCACATGCAGTTTCTGGTCCTACGAGCCAGAGTTGTTTTCTGGTAAGGAAAGTCACTATTGCGCTCCCATTCCCATACACCATGCAAATAGCACTCGCGTCTCTTCCCAGCCAGTACAGTGTATTGGACTGAAGAGGAGCTACTGTTCTTGTCAGTTTGCTAAGCAGAGTTGAACTAGATATGGCCCGATATGTGTAGGAAGCACAGTTCTTTTTTTCTGAGCAAGCTCACTGTTCTGGCCCTATAGGAAACACATTAGAGTAGAATACTGCTCTTTTCTCAAAAGCAGAGTGTGTTTCTTGTAAGGCCAGTTAGCGTTTGTTTTCCAGTCCTAAATGGAGTTGAATCACATGCAGTTTCTGGTCCTATGAGCAAGAGTTGTTTTTTCGTAAGAAGGGTCACTATTGCGCTCCCATTGCCATACACAGTACAAATACCACTCGCGTCAGTTCCCAGCAAGTACAGTGTATTGGAATGAAGAGGAGCTACTGTTCTTGTCAGTTTCCTAAGCAGAGTTGATCTAGACATGGCCCGTGTGTGTAGGAAGCACAGTTCTTTTGTTCTGAGCAAGCACCCTGTTCGAACCCCATAGGAAACACTAAAGAGTAGAAGAGTGCTCTTTTCTCAAAAGCAGAAGTGTGTTTCTTGTAAGGCCAGCTAGCGTTTGTTTCCCAGTCCTAAATGGACTTGAATCACATGCAGTTTCTGGTCGTACTAGCAAGAGTTGTTTTCTGGTAAGAAGAGTCACTATTGCACTCCCATTGTCATACACAGGGGCAAATAGCACTGGCGTCTGTTCCCAGCATGTACAGTGTATTGGACTGAAGAGGATCTACTGTTCTTGTCAGTTTCCTAAGCAGAATTGAACTAGATATGGCCGTGTGTGTAGGAAGCACAGTTCTTTTGTACTGAGCAAGCTCACTGTTTTGCCCTACAGGAAACACAGTAGAGTAGAAGATTGCTCTTTGTTTCAAAAGCAGAGTCTGTTTCTTGTAAGGCGAGCTAGCGTTTGTTTCCCAGTCCTAAATGGAGTTGAATCACATGCAGTTTTTGTTCCCTCGAGCAAGAGTTGTTTTCTGGTAAGGAAAGTCACTATTGCGCTCCCATTCCCATACACCGTGCAAATAGCACTCCCGTCTGTTCCCAGCAAGTACAGTGTATTGGTCTGAAGAGGAGCTACTGTTCTTGTCAGTTTCCTAAGCAGAGTTGAACTAGATATAGCCCGTGTATGTAGGAAGCACAGTTCTTTTGTTCTGAGGAAGCTCAATGTTCTGGCCCTATAGGAAACATATTAGAGTAGAATACTGCTCTTTTCTCAAAAGCAGAGTGTGTTTCTTTTAAGGCGAGTTGCGTTTGTTTCCAAGTCCTAAATGGAGTTGAATCACATGCAGTTTCTGGTCCTACGAGCAAGTGTTGTTTTCTGGTAAGAAGAGTCACTATTGCGCTCCCATTGCCATACACAGTGCAAATAGCACTCGCGTCTGTTTTCAGCAAGTACAGTGTATTGGACTGAAGAGGAGCTACTGTTCTTGCCAGTTTTCTAAGCTGAGTTGAACTAGTTAAGGCCTGTGTGTGTAGGAAGCACAGTTCTTTTGTTCTGAGCAAGCTCACTGTTCAGACCCCTTAGGAAACACAGTAGAGTAGAAGAGTGCTCTTTTCTCAAAAGTAGAGTGTGTTTCTTGTAAGGCGAGCTAGCGTTTGTTTCCCAGTCCTAAATGGAGTTGAATCACATGCAGTTTCTGGTCCTACGAGCAAGAGTTGTTTTCTAGTAAGAAGAGTCACTATTGTGCTCCCATTTTCATACACAGGGCAAATACCACTGGCATCTGTTTCCAGCATGTACTTTATATTGCACTGAAGAGGATCTACTGTTCTTGTCAGTTTCCAAAGCAGAGTTCAACTAGATATAGCTCGTGTGTGGAGGTAGCACACTTCTTTTGTATTGAGCAAGCTCACTGTTCTGGCCCTAAAGGAAACACATCAGAGTAGAAGAGTGCTCTTTTCTCAAAAGCAGAGTGTGTTTCTTGTAAGGCAAGCTAGCGTTTGTTTCCCAGTCCTAAATGGAGTTGAATCACATGCAGTTTCTGGTCCTACGAGCAAGAGTTGTTTTCTGGTAAGAAGTGTCATTATTGCGCTCCAATTGTCATTCACAGGGCAAATAGCACTGGAGTTTGTTCCCATCATGTACAGTGTATTGGACTAAAGAGGATCTACTGTTCTTGTCAGTTTCCGAAGCAGAATTGAAATAGATATGGCTGTGTGTGTAGGAAGCACAGTTCTTTTGTTCTGAGCAAGCTCACTGTTTTGGCCATATAGGAAACACAGTAGAGTAGAAGAGTGCTCTTTTCTCAAAAGCATAGTGTGTTTCTTGTAAGGCAAGCTAGCGTTTGTTTCCCACTCCTAAATGGAGTTGAATCACATGCAGTTTCTGGTCCTACGAGCAAGAGTTGTTTTCTGGTAAGAAGAGTCACTATTGTGCTCCCATTGTCATACATAGGCCAAATAGCACTGGCATCTGTTCCCAGCATGTACAGTGTATGGGACTGAGGAGGATCTACTGTTCTTGGCAGTTTCCTAAGCAGAATTGAACTAGATATGGCCGTGTTTGTAGGAAGCACATTTCTTTTGTTCTGAGCAAGCTCACTGTTTTGGCCCTATAGGAAACACAGTAGAGTAGAAGAGTGCTCTTTTCTCAAAAGCAGAGTGTGTTTCTTGTAAGGCGAGCTAGCGTTTGTTTCCCAGTCCTAAATGGAGTTGAATCACATGCAGTTTTTGGTCCCATGAGCAAGAGTTTTTTTTGTTAAGGAAAGTCACTATTGCGCTCTCATTCCCATACACCCTGCAAATAGCACTCGCATCTGTTCTAAGCAAGTACAGTGTATTGCATGAAGAGGATCTACTGTTCTTGTCAGTTTCCTAAGCAGAGTTGAACTAGATATAGCCCGTGTGTGTAGGAAGCACAGTTCTTTTTTACTGAGCAAGCTCACTGTTCTGGCCCTAGAGGAAACACATTAGAGTAGAAGAGTATTCTTTTATCAAAAGCAGAGTGTGTTTATTGTAAGGCCAGCTAGCGTTTGTTTTCCAGTCCTAAATGGAGTTGAATCACATGCAGTTTTTGGTCCTACGAGCAAAAGTTGTTTTCTGGTAAGAAGAGTCACTATTGCGCTCTGATTGTCATTCACAGGGCAAATAGCACTGGAGTTTGTTCCCAGCATGTACAGTGTATTGGACTGAAGAGGATCTACTATTCTCGTCAGTTTCCGAAGCAGAATTGAACTAGATATGGCCGTGTGTGTAGGAAGCACAGTTCTTTTGTTCTGAGCAAGCTCACTGTTCGGACCCCATAGGAAACACAGTAGAGTAGAAGAGTGCTCTTTTCTCAAAAGCAGAGTCTGTTTCTTGTAAGGCGAGCTATCGTTTGTTTCCCAGTCCTAAATGGAGTTGAATCACACGCAGTTTCTGGTCCTACGAGGATGAGTTGTTTTCTGGTAAGAAGAGACACTACTGCGCTCCCATTGCCATACACAGTAAAAATAGCCCTCGCGTCTCTTCCCAGCAAGTACAGTGTATTGGACTGAAGAGGAGCTACTGTTCTTGTTAGTTTCCTAAGCAGAGTTGAACTAGATATGGCCCGTGTGTGTAGGAAGCACAGTTCTTTTGTTCTGAGCAAGCTCACTGTTCTGGCCATATAGGAAACACATTAGAGTAGAAGAGTGCTCTTTTCTCAAAAGCAGAGTGTGTTTCTTGTAAGGCCAGCTAGCGTTTGTTTCCCAGTCTTAAATGGAGTTGAATCACATGCAGTTTCTGGTCCTAGGAGCAAGAGTTGTTTTCTGGTAAGAAGAGTCACTATTGCGCTTCCATTGTCATACACTGGGCAAATAGCACTGGCCTCTGTTCCCAGCATGTACAGTGTATTAGACTGAAGAGGATTTACTCTTCTTGTCAGTTTCCTAAGCAGAAATGAATTGATATGGCCGTGTGTGTAGGAAGCACAGTTCTTTTTTTCTGAGCAAAGTCACTTTTCGGTCCCCATAGGAATCACAGTAGAGTAGAAGAGTGCCCTTTTCTCAAAAGCAGAGTGTGTTTCTTGTAAGGCGAGCTAGCGTTTCTTTCCCAGTCCTAAATGGAGTTGAATCACATGCAGTTTCTGGTCCTATGAGCAAGAGTTGTTTTCTGGTAAGAAGAGTCACTATTGCGCTCCCATTGCCATACACAGGGCAAATAGCACTGTCATCTGTTCCCTGCATGTACAGTGTATTGGACTGAAGAGGAGCTACTGTTCTTGCCAGTTTCCTAAGCAGAATTGAATTATATATGGCCGTGTGTGTAGGAAGCACAGTTTTTTTTCTGAGCAAGCTCAATGTTTTGGCCCTATAGGAAACACATTAGAGTAGAAGAGTGCTATTTTCTCAAAAGCAGAGTCTGTTTCTTGTAAGGCGAGCTAGCGTTTGTTTCCCAGTCCTAAATGGAGTTGAATCACATGCACTTTCTGGTCCTACGAGCAAGAGTTGTTTTCTGGCAAGGAAAGACACTATTGTGCTCCCATTGCCATATATAGTGCAAATACCACTCGTGTCTGTTCCCAGCAAGTGCAGTGTATTGGACTGAAGAATAGCTACTGTTCCTGTCAGTTTCCTAAGCAGAGTTGAACTAGATATAGCCCGTGTGTGTAGGAAGCACAGTTCTTTTGTTCTGAGCAAGCCTACTGTTCGGACCCCATAGGAAACACAGTAGAGTAGAAGAGTGCTCTTTTCTCAAAAACAGAGTGTGTTTCTTGTAAGGCGAGCTAGCGTTTGTTTCCCAGTCCTAAATGGGAGTTGAATCACATGCATTTTCGGGTCCTACGAGCAAGCGTTGTTTTCTGGTAAAAAGAGTCACTATTGTGCTCCCACTGTCATACACAGGGCAAATAACACTGGATTCTGTTCCCAGCGTGTGCAGTGTATTGGACTGAAGAGGAGCTACTGTTCTTGTCAGTTTCCTAAACAGAGTTTAACTACATATGGCCGTGTGTGTAGGATGCACAGTTCGTTTGTTCTGAGCAAGCTCACTTTCGGACCCCATAGGAAACACATTAGAGAAGAAGAGTGCTCTTTTCTAAAAAGCAGAGTGTGTTTCTTGTAAGGCGAGCTAGCGTTTGTTTTCCAGTCCTAAATGGAGTTGAATCACATGCAGTTGTTTGTCCCACGAGTAAGAGTTGTTTTCTGGTAAGGAAAGGCACTATTGTGCTCCCATTGCCATACACAGTGCAAATAGCACTCGCGTCTGTTCCCAGCAAGTACAGTGTATTGGACTGAAGAGGAGCTACTGTTCTTGTCAGTTTCCAAAGCACAGTTAAACTATATATGGCCCGTGTGTGTAGGAAGCACAGTTCTTTTGTTCTGAGCTAGCTCACTGTTCTGGCCATATAGGAAACACAGTAGAGTAGAAGAGTGCTCTTTTCTCAAAAACAGAGTGTGTTTCTTGTAAGGCGAGCTAGCGTTTGTTTCCCAGTCCTAAATGGGAGTTGAATCACATGCATTTTCTGGTCCTACGAGCAAGAGTTTTTTTCTGGTAAAAAGAGTCACTATTGCGCTCCCACTGTCATACACAGGGCAAATAACACTGGATTCTGTTCTCAGCATGTACAGTGTATTGGACTGAAGAGGAGCTACTGTTCTTGTCAGTTTCCTAAGCAGAGTTGAACTAGATATGGCCGTGTGTGTAGGAAGCACAGTTCTTTTGTTCTGAGCAAGCTCACCGTTCGGAACCCATAATAAACACAGTAGAGTAGAAGAGTGCTCTTTTCTCAAAAGCAGAGTGTGTTTCTTGTAATGCAAGCTAGCGTTTGTTTACCAACCTAAATGGGAGTTTAATCACATGCAGTTTCTGGTCCTACGAGCAAGAGTTGTTTTCTGGTAAGAAAAGTCACTATTGCGCTCCCATTGTCATACACAGGGCAAATAGCACTGGCGTCTGTTCCCAGCATGTACAGTGTATTGGACTGAAGAGGATCTACTGTTCTTGTCAGTTTCCTAAGCAGAGTTGAACTCGATATGTTCGTGTGTGTAGGAAGCACAGTTCTTTTGTTCTGAGCAAGCTCACTGTTGTGGCCCAATAGGAAAAACAGTATAGTAGAAGAGTGCACTTTTCTCAAAAGCAGATTGTGTTTCTTGTAAGGGGAGGTAGTGTTTGTTTCCCAGTCCTAAATGGAGTTGAATCACATGCAGTTTCTGGTCCTACGAGCAAGAGTTGTTTTCTAGTAAGAAGAGTCACTTTTGCGCTCCCATTGTCATACACAGGGCAAATAGCACTGGGGTCTGTTCCCAGCATGTACAGTGTATTGCACTGAAGAGGAGCTACTGTTCTTGTCAGTTTCCTAAGCAGAGTTGAACTAGATATAGCCCGTGTGTGAAGGAAGCACAGTTCTTTTATTCTGAGCTAGCTCACTGTTCGACCCCATAGGCAACACAGTAGAGTAGAAGAGTGCTCTCTTCTCAAAAGCAGAGTGTGTTTCTTGTAAGGCGAGCTAGTGTTTGTTTCCCAGTCCTAAATGGAATTGAATCACATGCAGGTTCTGCTCCTATGAGCAAGAGTTGTTTTCTGTTAATAAGAGTCACTATTGTGCTCCCATTGTCATACACAGGGCAAATAGCACTGGCGTCTGTTCCCAGCAAGTACAGTGTATTGGACTGAAGAGGAGCTACTCCTCTTGTCAGTTTCCTAAGCAGAGTTGAACTAGATATGCTCCGTGTATGCAGAAAATACAGTTCTTTTGTTCTGAGCAAGCTCACTGTCCTGGCCCTTTAGGAAACACAGTAGAGTAGAAGAGTGCTCTTTTCTCAAAAGCAGAGTGTGTTTCTTGTAAGGAAAGCTAGCATTTGTTTCCCAGTCCTAAATGGAGTTGAATCACATGCAGTTTCTCTTCCTACGAGCAAGAGTTGTTTTCTGGTAAGAAGAGTCACTATTGCGCTCCCATTGCCATACACAGTGCAAATAGCACTGGCGTCTGTTCCCAGCATGTACAGTGTTTTGCACTGAAGAGAATCTACTGTTCTTGTCAGTTTCCTCAGCAGAGTTGAATTAGATTTGGCCCATGTGTGTAGGAAGCACAGTTCTTTTGTTCTGAGCAAGCTGACTGTTTGGACCCCATAGGAAACACAGTAGAGTACAAGAGTGCTCTTTTCTCAAAAGCAGAGTGTGTTTCTTGTAAGGCGAGCTAGCGTTTGTTTGCCAGTCCTAAATGGAGTTGAATCACATGCAGTTTCTGGTCCTACGAGCAAGAGTTGTTTTCTGGAAAGAAGAGTCACTATTGCGCTCCCATTGTCATACACAGGGCAAATAGCACTGGCGTCTGTTCGCAGCATGTACACTGTATTGGACTGAAGAGGATCTACTGTTCTTGTCAGTTTCCTAAGCAGAGTTGAACTAGGTATGGCCGTGTGTGTAGGAAGCACAGTTCTTTTGTTCTTAGCAAGCTCACTGTTCTGGCCATATAGGAAACACATTAGAGTAGAAGAGTGCTGTTTTATCAAAGCAGAGTGTGTTTCTTGTAAGGCGAGCTAGCGTTTGTTTCCCAGTCCTAACTGGAGTTGAACCACATGAAGTTTCTGGTCCTACGAGCTAGAGTTGTTTTCCGATAAGAAGAGTCACTATTGCGCTTTCATTGTCATATACAGGGCAAATAGCACTGGCATCTTTTCCCAGCATGTACAGTGTATTGGACTGAAGAGGATCTACTGTTCTTGTCAGTTTCCTAAGAAGAAATTAACTAGATATGTCTGTGTGTGTAGGAAGCACAGTTCTTTTGTTCTGAGGAAACTCACTGTTCGGGGACTATAGGAAACACAGTAGAGTAGAAGAGTGCTCTTTTCTCAAAAGCAGAGTGTGTTTCTTGTAAGGCGAGCTAGTGTTTGTTTCCCAGTCATAAATGGAGTTGAATCCCATGCATTTTCTGGTCCTAGGAGCAAGAGTTGTTTCCTGGTAAGAAGAGTCACTATTGTGCTCCCATTGCCATACACAGTGCAAATAGCACACGTGTCTGTTCCCAGCAAGTACAGTGTATTGGACTGAAGAGAAGCTACTGTTCTTGTCAGTTTCCTAAGCAGCGTTGAACTAGATATTTCCCGCGTGTGTAGAAAGCACATTTCTTTTGTTCTGAGCAAGCTCACTGTTCAGACACCATAGGAAACACAGTAGAGTAGAAGAGTGCTCTTTTCGCAAAAGCAGACTGTGTTTCTTGTAAGGCGAGCTAGCGTTTGTTTCCCAGTCCTAAATGGAGTTGAGTCACATGCAGTATTTGGTCCCACGAGAAAGAGTTTTTTTCTGGTAAGAAGAGTCACTAGTGTGCTCCCATTACCATACACAGTGCAAATAGCACTTGCGTCTGTTCCCAGCATGTACAGTGTATTGGACTGAAAAGGATCTACTGTTCTTGTCAGTTTCCTAAGCAGAGTTGAACTAGATATAGCCCGTGTGTGTAGGAAGCACTGTTCATTTGTTCTGAGCAAGCTCACTGTTCTTGCCATATAGGAAACACAGTAGAGTAGAAGAGTGCTCTTCTCTCAAAATCAGAGTGTGTTTCTTGTAAGGCGAGCTAGCGTTTGTTTCCCAGTCCCTAATGGAGTTGAATCACATGCAATTTCTGGTCCTACGAGCAAGAGTTGTTTTCTGGTAAGGAAAGTCACTATTGTGCTCCCATTCATATACACAGTGCAAATAGCACTCGCGTCAGTTCCCAGCAAGTACAGTGTATTGGACTGAATAGGAGCTACTGTTCTTGTCAGTTTCCTAAGCAGAGATGAACTAGATATGGCCCGTGTGTGTAGGAAGCACAGTTCTTTTGTTCTGAGCAAGCTCACTGTTCTGGCCCTATAAGAAACACATTAGACTAGAATACTGCTCTTTTCTCAAAAGCAGAGTGTGTTTCTTGTAAGGCGAGCTAGCGTTTGTTTCCCAGTCCTAAATGGAGTTGAATCCCATGCAGTTTCTGTTCCTACGATCAAGAGTTGTTTTCTGGTATCAAGAGTCACTATTGTGCTCCCAATGTCATACACAGGGCAAATAGCACTGGCGTCTGCTCCCAGCATGTACAGTGTATTGGAGGGAAGAGGATCTACTGTTCTTGTCAGTTTCCTAAGCAGAATTGAACTAGCTATGGCTGTGTGCGTAGGAAGCACAGTTCTTTTCTTCTGAGCAAGCTCACTGTTGGGACCTCAGAGGAAATACAGTAGAGTAGAAGAGTGCCCTTTTTTCAAAAGCAGAGTGTGTTTCTTGTAAGGCGAGCTAGCGTTTGTTTCTCAGTCCTAAATGGAGTTGAATCACATGTAGTTTCTGGTCCTACGAGCAAGAGTTGTTTTCTGGTAAGAAGAGTCACTAGTGAGCTCCCATTGTCATACACAGGGCATATAGCACTGGCATCTGTTCCCAGCATGTACAGTGTATTGGACTTAAGAGGATCTACTGTTCTTGTCAGTTTCCTAAGCAGAATTGATCTAGATATGGCCCGTGTGTGTAGGAAGCACAATTCTTTTGTTATGACCAAGCTCACTGTTCTGGCCCTATAGGAAACACAGTAGAGTAGAAGAGTGCTCTTTTCTCAAAAGCAGAGTGTGTTTCTTGTAAGGCGAGCTAGCATTTGTTTCCAGGTCCTAAATGTAGTTGAATCCCATGCAGTATTTCGTCCTATGAGCAAGAGTTGTTTTCTGGTAAGAAGAGTCACTATTTTGTTCTCATTGGCATACACAGTGCAAATAGCACTCGCGTCTGTTTTCAGCAAGTACAGTGTATTGGAATGAAGAACAGCTACTGTTCTTGTCAGTTTCCTAAGCAGAGTTGAACTAGATATGGCCCGTGTATGTAGGAAGCACAGTTCTTTTGTTCTGAGCATGCTCACTGTTCGGACCCCATAGGAAACACATTAGAGTAGAAGAGTGCTCTTTTCTAAAAAGCAGAGTTTGTTTCTTGTAAGGCGAGCTAGCGTTTGTTTCCCAGTCATACATGGAGTTGAATCACATGCAGTTTCTGGTGCTATGAGCAAGAGTTGTTTTCTGGTAAGAAGAGTCACTATTGTGCTCCCATTGTCATACAAAGGGCAAATAGCACCGTCGTCTGTTCCCAGCATGTACAGTGTATTGGACTGAAGAGGATCTACTGTTCTTGTCAGTTTCCTAAGCAGAATTGAACTAGCTATGTCCGTGTGTGTAGGAAGCACAGTTCTTTTGTTCTGAGCAAGCTCACTCTTCTGGCCCTATAGGAAACACATTAGACTAGAATACTGCTCTTTTCTCAAAAGTAGAGTGTGTTTCTTGTAAGGCGAGCTAGCGTTTGTTTCCCAGTCCTAAATGGAGTTGAATCCCATGAAGTTTCTGGTCCTACGAGCAAGAGTTGTTTTCTGGTATCAAGAGTCACTATTGTGCTCCCATTGTCATACACAGGGCAAAGAGCACTCGCGTCTGATCCCAGCATGTACAGTGTATTGGACGGAAGAGGATCTACTGTTCTTGTCAGTTTCCTAATCAGAATTGAACTAGCTATGGCCATGTGTGTAGGAAGCACAGTTCTTTTCTTCTGAGCAAGCTCACTGTTCGGACCCCAGAGGAAATACAGTAGAGTAGAAGTGTGCCCTTTTCTCAAAAGCACAGTGTGTTTCTTGTAATGCGAGCTAGCGTTTGTTTCTCAGTCCTAAATGGAGTTGAATCACATGCAGTTTTTGGTCCTACGAGCAATAGTTGTTTTCTGGTAAGAAGAGTCACTAGTGAGCTCCCATTGTCATACACAGGGCATATAGCACTGTCATATGTTCCCAGCATGTACAGTGTATTGGACTTAAGAGGATCTACTGTTCTTGTCAGTTTCCTAAGCAGAATTGATCTAGATATGGCCCCTGTGTGTAGGAAGCACAATTCTTTTGTTTTGAGCAAGCTCACTGTTCTGGCCCTATAGGAAACACAGTAGAATAGAAGAGTGCTCTTTTCTCAAAAGCAGAGTGTGTTTCTTGTAAGGCGAGCTAGCATTTGTTTCCAGGTCCTAAATGTTGTTGAATCCCATGCAGTATTTCGTCCTATGAGCAAGAGTTGTTTTCTGGTAAGAAGAGTCACTATTTTGTTCCCATTGCCATACACAGTGCAAATAGCACTCGCGTCTGTTCCCAGGAAGTACAGTGTATTGGAATGAAGAGGAGCTACTGTTCTTGTCAGTTTCCTAAGGAGAGTTGAACTAGATATGGCCCGTGTGTGTAGGAAACACATTTATTTTGTTCTGAGCATGCTCACTGTTCGGACCCCATAGGAAACACATTAGAGTAGAAGAGTGCTCTTTCGTAAAAACCAGAGTTTGTTTCTTGTAAGGCGAGCTAGCGTTTGTTTCCCAGTAATACATGGAGTTGAATCACATGCAGTTTCTGGTCCTACGATCAAGAGATGTTTTCTGGAAAGGAAAGTCACTATTGTGCTCCCTTTGCCATACACAGTGCTAATAGCACTCGCATCTGTTCCCAGCAAGTACAGTGTATTGGACTGAAGAGGAGCTACTGTTCTTGTCAGTTTCCTAAGCAGAGTTGAACTAGATATGGCCCGTGTGTGTAGGAAGCACAGTTCTTTTGTTCTGAGCAAGCTCACTGTTCTTGCCTTATAGGAAACACAGTAGAGTAGAATTGTGCTCTTTTCTCCAAAGCAGAGTGTGTTTCTTCTAAGGCAAACTAGCGTTTGTTTCCAAGTCCTAAATGGAGTTGAATCACATGCAGTTTCTGGTCCTACAAGAAAGAGTTGTTTTCTGGTAAGAAGAGTCACTATTGAGCTCCCATTACCATACACAGGGTAAATAGCACTCGCGTCTGTTGCCAGCATGTACAGGGTATTGCACTGAAGAGGATCTACTGTTCTTGACAGTTACCTAAGCAGAGTTGAACTAGATATGGCCCGTGGGTGTAGGAAGCACAGTTCTTTTGTTCTGAGCAAGCTCACTGTTCGGACCACATAGGAAACACAGTAGAATAGAAGAGTGCTCTTCTCTCAAAAGCAGAGTGTGTTTCTTGTAAGGCTAGCTAGTGTTTGTTTCCCAGTCAGAAACAGATTTGAATCTCATGAGTTTCTGGTCCTACGAGCAAGAGTTGTTTCTGGTAAGAGGAGTCACTACTTCGCTACCATTGCCATACACAGTGCAAATAGGACTCGCGTCTGTTCCCAGCATGTACAGTGTATTGCACTGAAGATGATCTACTGTTCTTGTCAGTTTCCTAAGCAGAGTTGAACTAGATATGGCCCGTGTGTGTAGGAAGCACAGTTCTTTTGTTCTGAGCAAGCTCACTGTTCGGACCCCATAGGAGCACAGTAGAATAGAAGAGTGCTCTTTTCTCAAAAGCAGAGTGTGTTTCTTGTAAGGCAAGCGAGCATTTGTTTCCCAGTCCAAAATGGAGTTGAATCACATGCAGTTTCTGGTCCTACGAGCAAGGGATGTTTTCTGGTAAGGAAAGTCACTATTGTGCTCCCTTTGCCATAAACAGTGCAAATAGCACTCATGTCTGTTCCCAGCAAGTACAGTGTATTGGACTGAAGAGGAGCTACTGTTCTTGGCAGTTTCCTAAGCAGAGTTGAATGAGATATGGCCCGTGTGTGTAGGAAGCACAGTTCTTTTGTTCTGAGCAAGCTCACTGTTTTGGTCCTATAGGAAACACAGTAGAGTAGACGAGTGCTCTTTTCTCAAAGCAGAGTGTGTTTCTTGTAAGGTGAGCTAGCGTTTTTTTCCCAGTCCTAAATGGAGTTGAATTACATGCAGTTTCTAGTCCTATGAGCAAGAGTTGTTTTCTGGAAAGGAAATTCACTATTGTGCTCCCTTTGCCATAAACAGTGCAAATAGCACTGGCGTCTGCTCCCAGCATGTACAGTGTATTGGACTGAAGATGATCTACTGCTCTTGTCAGTTTCCTAAGCAGAGTTGAACTAGATATGGCCCGTGTGTGTAGGAAGCACAGTTCTTTTGTTCTGAGCAAGCTCACTGTTCGGACCCCATAGGAAACACAGTAGAGTAGAAGAATGCTATTTTCTCAAAGCAGAGTGTGTTTCATGTAAGGCTAGCTAGTGTTTGTTTCCCTATCAGAAACAGATTTGAATCTCATGCCGTTTCTGGTCCTACGAGCAAGAGTTTTTTTCTGGTAAAAGGAGTCAGTATTTCGCTCCCATTGCCATACACACTGCAAATAGCACTCACGTCTGTTCCCAGCAAGTACAGTGTATTGGACTGAAGAGGAGCTACTGTTCTTGTCAGTTTTCTAAGCAGAGTTGAACTAGATATGGCCCGTGTGTGTAGGAAGCACAGTTCTTTTGTTCTGAGCAAGCTCACTGTTCTGGCCCTATAGGAAACACAGTAGAGTAGAAGAGTGCTCTTTTCTCAGAAGCAGAGTTTGTTTCTGGTAAGGCGAGCTAGCGTTTGTTTCCCAGTCCTAAATGGAGTTGAATCACATGAAGTTTCTGGTCCTACGAGCAAGAGTTGTTTTCTGGTAAGAAGAGTCACTATTGTGCTCCCATTGCCATACACAGTGCAAATAGCACACGCGTCTGTTCCCAGCAAGTACAGTGTATTGGAATGAAGAGGAGCTACTGTTCTTGTCAGTTTCCTAAGCAGAGTTGAACTATACATGGCCCGTGTGTGTAGGATACACAGTTCTTTTGTTCTGAGCAAGCTCACTGTTTTGGCCATATAGGAAACACATTAGAGTAGAAGAGTGCTCTTTTCTCAAAAGCAGAGTGTGTTTCTTGTAAGGCCAGCTAGCGTTTGTTTCCCAGTCCTAAATGGACTTGAATCACATGCAGTTTCTGGTCCTACGATCAAGAGTTGTTTTCTGGTAAGAAGAGTCACTATTGCGCTCCCATTCACATACACAAGGCAAATAGCACTGGCGTCTGTTCCCAGCATTTACAGTGTATTGGACTGAAGAGGATCTACTGTTCTTGTCAGTTTCCTAAGCAGAGATCAACTAGATATGGCCCGTGTGTGTAGGAAGCACAGTTCTTTTGTTCTGAGCAAGCTCACTGTTCTGGCCCTATAGGAAACACATTAGACTAGAATACTGCTCTTTTCTCAAAAGCAGAGTGTGTTTCTTGTAAGGCGAGCTAGCGTTTGTTTCCCAGTCCTAAATGGAGTTGAATCACATGCAGTTTCTGGTCCTATGAGCAAGAGTTGTTTTCTGGCAAGGAAAGACACTATTGTGCTCCCATTGCCATATATAGTGCAAATACCACTCGTGTCTGTTCCCAGCAAGTACAGTGTATTGGACTGAAGAATAGATACTGTTCTTGTCAGTTTCCTAAGCAGAGTTGAACTAGATATAGCCCGTGTGTGTAGGAAGCACAGTACTTTCGTTCTGAGAAAGCTGACTGTTCGGACCCCATAGGAAACACAGTAGAGTAGAAGAGTGCTCTTTTCTCAAAAGCAGAGTGTGTTTCTTGTAAGGCGAGCTAGCGTTTGTTTTCCCGTCCTAAATGGAGTTGAATCACATGCATTTTCTGGTCCTACGAGGAAGAGTTGTTTTCTGGTAAGAAGAGTCACTATTGCGCTCCCATTGTCATACACAGGGCAAATAGCATTGGCGTCTGTTCGCAGCATGTACACTGTATTGGACTGAAGAGGATCTACTGTTCTTGTCAGTTTCCTAAGCAGAGTTGAACTAGGTATGGCCGTGTGTGTAGGAAGCACAGTTCTTTTGTTCTGAGCAAGCTCACTGTTCGGGCCATATAGGAAACACATTAGAGTAGAAGAGTGCTCTTTTATCAAAGCAGAGTGTGTTTTTTGTAAGACGAGCTAATGTTTGTTTCCCAGTCCGAAATGGATTTGAATCCCATGCAGTTTCTGGTCCTACGAGCAAGAGTTTTTTTCTGGTATCAAGAGTCACTATTGTGCTCCCATTGTCATACACAGGGCAAATAGCACTGGCGTCTGTTCCCAGCATGTACAGTGTATTGGACGGAAGAGGATCTACTCTTCTTGTCAGTTTCTTAAGCAGAATTGAACTAGTTATGGCCGTGTGTGTAGGAAGCACAGTTCTTTTCTTCTGAAAAAGCTCACTGTTCAGACCCCGAGGAAATACAGTAGAGTAGAAAAGTGCCCTTTTCTCAAAAGCAGAGTGTGTTTCTTGTAAGGCGAGCTAGCGTTTGTTTCTCAGTCCTAAATGGAGTTGAATCACATGCATTTTCTGGTCCTACGAGCAAGAGTTGTTTTCTGGTAAGAAGAGTCACTATTGTGCTCCCATTGCCATGCACAGTGCAAAGAGCACTCGCGTCTGATCCCAGCAAGTACAGTGTATTGTACTGAAGAGGAGCTATTGTTCTTGTCAGTTTCCTAAGCAGAGTTGAACTAGATATGGCCCGTGTGTCTAGGAAACACAGTTCTTTTGTTCTGAGCAAGCTCAATGTTCGGACCCCATAGGAAATACAGTAGAGTAGAAGAGTGCTCTTTTCTCAAAAGCAGAGTTTGTTTCTTGTAAGGCGCGCTAGCGTTTGTTTCCCAGTCCTAAATGTAGTTGAATTACATGCAGTTTTTCGTCCTATGAGCAAGAGTTGTTTTCTGGTAAGAAGAGTCACTATTGCGCTACCATTGCCATACACACTGCAAATAGCACTCGCGTTTGTTCCCAGCAAGTAATGTGTATGGGACTGAAGAGGAGCTACTGTTCTTGTCAGATTCCTAAGCAGAGTTGAACTAGATATGGCCCGTGTATGTAGGAAGCACAGTTCGTTTGTTCTGAGCAAGCTCACTTTTCGGACCCCATAGGAAACACATTAGAGTAGAAGGTTGCTCTTTTCTAAAAAGCAGAGTGTGTTTCTTGTAAGGCGAGCTAGCGTTTGTTTTCCAGTCCTAAATGGAGTTGAATCACATGCAGTTGTTTGTCCCACGAGTAAGAGTTGTTTTCTGGTAAGGAAAGGCACTATTGTGCTCCCATTGCCATACACAGTGCAAATAGCACTCGCGTCTGTTCGCAGCAAGTAAAGTGTATTGGACTGAAGAGGAGCTACTGTTCTTGTCAGTTTCCAAAGCACAGTTAAACTATATATGGCCCGTGTGTGTAGGAAGCACAGTTCATTTGTTCTGAGCAAGCTCACTGTTCTGGCCATATAGGAAACACAGTAGAGTAGAAGAGTGCTCTTTTCTCAAAAACAGAGTGTGTTTCTTGTAAGGCGAGCTAGCGTTTGTTTCCCAGTACTAAATGGGAGTTGAATCACATGCATTTTCTGGTCCTACGAGCAAGAGTTGTTTTCTGGTAAAAAGAGTCACTATTGCGCTCCCACTGTCATACACAGGGCAAATAACACTGGATTCTGTTCAAAGCATGTACAGTGTATTGGACTGAAGAGGAGCTACTGTTCTTGTCAGTTTGCTAAGCAGAGTTGAACTAGATATGGCCGTGTGTGTAGGAAGCACAGTTCTTTTGTTCTGAGCAAGCTCACTGTTTGGAACCCCTAGGAAACACAGTAGAGTAGAAGAGTGCTCATTTCTCAAAAGCAGAGTGTGTTTCTTGTAATGCAAGCTAGCGTTTGTTTACCAACCTAAATGGGAGTTGAATCACATGCAATTTCTGGTTCTACGAGCAAGAGTTGTTTTCTGGTAAGAAGAGTCACTATTGCGCTACCATTGTCATACACAGGGCAAATAGCACTGGTGTCTGTTTCCAGCATGTACAGTGTATTGGACTGAAGAGGATCTACTGTTCTTGTCAGTTTCCTAAGCAGAGTTGAACTAGATATGGCCGTGTGTATAGGAAGCACAGTTCTTTTGTTCTGAGCAAGCTCACTGTTGTGGCCCAATAGGAAAAACAGTATAGTAGAAGAGTGCTCTTTTCTCAAAAGCAGATTGTGTTTCTTGTAGGTCGAGCTAGTGTTTGTTTCCCAGTCCTAAATGGAGTTGAATCACATGCAGTTTCTGGTCCTACGAGCAAGAGTTGTTTTCTAGTAAGAAGAGTCACTTTTACGCTCCCATTGTAATACACAGGGCAAATAGCACTGGGCTCCTTTCCCAGCTTGTACAGTGTATTGCACTGAACAGGAGCTACTGTTCTTGTCAGTTTCCTAAGCAGAGTTGAACTAGATATAGCCCGTGTGTGTAGGAAGCACAGTTCTTTTGTTCTGAGCTAGCTCACTGTTCGGACCCCATAGGCAACACAGTAGAGTAGAAGAGTGCTCTCTTCTCAAAAGCAGAGTGTGTTTCTTGTAAGGCGAGCTAGTGTTTGTTTCCCAGTCCTAAATGGAGTTGAATCACATGCAGGTTCTGCTCCTATGACCAAGAGTTGTTTTCTGTTAAGAAGAGACACTATTGTGCTCCCATTGTCATACACAGGGCAAATAGCACTGGCGTCTGTTCCCAGCAAGTACAGTGTATTGGACTGAAGACGAGCTACTGTTCTTGTCAGTTTCCTAAGCAGAGTTGAACTAGATATGCCCCGTGTATGCAGGAAGCACAGTTCTTTTGTTCTGAGCAAGCTCACTGTCCTGGCCCTTTAGGAAACACAGTAGAGTAGAAGAGTGCTCTTTTCTCAAAAGCAGAGTGTGTTTCTTTGTAAGGCAAGCTAGCATTTGTTTCCCAGTCCTAAATGGAGTTGAATCACATGCAGTTTCTCTTCCTACGATCAAGAGTTGTTTTCTGGTAAGAAGAGTCACTCTTGTGCTCCCATTGCCATACACAGTGCAAATAGCACTGGCGTCTGTTCCCAGCATGTACAGTGTATTGCACTGAAGAGGATCTACTGTTCTTGTCAGTTTCCTCAGCAGAGTTGAACTAGATATAGCCCGTGTGTAGGAAGCACAGTTCTTTTGTTCTGAGCAAGCTCACTGTTCTGGCCATATAGGAAACACATTAGAGTAGAAGAGTGCTCTTTTATCAAAGCAGAGTGTCTTTTTGTAAGACGAGCTAAAGTTTGTTTCCCAGTCCTAAATGGAGTTGAATCCCATGCAGTTTCTGGTCCTACGAGCAAGAGTTGTTTTCTGGTATCAAGAGTCACTCTTGTGCTCCCATTGTCATTCACAGGGCAAATAGCACTGGCGTCTGTTCCCAGCATGTACAGTGTATTGGATGGAAGAGGATCTACTGTTCTTGTCAGTTTCCTAAGCAGAATTGAACTAGCTATGGCCGTGTGTGTAGGAAGCACAGTTCTTTTGTTCTGAGCATGCTCACTGTTCGGACCCCATAGGAAACACATTAGAGTAGAAGAGTGCTCTTTTCTAAAAAGCAGAGTTTGTTTCTTGTAAGGCGAGCTAGCGTTTGTTTCCCAGTCATACATGGAGTTGAATCACATGCAGTTTCTGGTCCTATGAGCAAGAGTTGTTTTCTGGTAAGAAGAGTCACTATTGTGCTCCCATTGTCATACAAAGGGCAAATAGCACTGTCGTCTGTTCCCAGCATGTACAGTGTATTGGAATGAAGAGGAGCTGCTGTTCTTTTCAGTTTCCTAAGCAGAGTTGAACTAGATATGGCCCGTGTTTCGGAAGCACAGTTCTTTTGTTTTGAGCAAGCTCACTGTTCTGGCCCTATAGGAAACACATTAGACTAGAATACTGCTCTTTTCTCAAAAGCAGAGTGTGTTTCTTGTAAGGCGAGCTAGCGTTTGTTTCCCAGTCCTAAATGGAGTTGAATCCCATGAAGTTTCTGGTCCTACGAGCAAGAGTTGTTTTCTGGTATCAAGAGTCGCTATTGTGCTCCCATTGTCATACACAGGGCAAAGAGCACTCGCGTCTGATCCCAGCATGTACAGTGTATTGGACGGAAGAGGATCTACTGTTCTTGTCAGTTTCCTAATCAGAATTGAACTAGCTATGGCCATGTGTGTAGGAAGCACAGTTCTTTTCTTCTGAGCAAGCTCACTGTTCGGACCCTAGAGGAAATACAGTAGAGTAGAAGTGTGCCCTTTTCTCAAAAGCACAGTGTGTTTCTTGTAATGCGAGCTAGCGTTTGTTTCTCAGTCCTAAATGGAGTTGAATCAAATGCAGTTTTTGGTCCTACGAGCAAGAGTTGTTTTCTGGTAAGAAGAGTCACTAGTGAGCTCCCATTGTCATACACAGGGCATATAGCACTGTCATATGTTCCCAGCATGTACAGTGTATTGGACTTAAGAGGATCTACTGTTCTTGTCAGTTTCCTAAGCAGAATTGATCTAGATATGGCCCCTGTGTGTAGGAAGCACAATTCTTTTGTTTTGAGCAAGCTCACTGTTCTGGCCCTATAGGAAACACAGTAGAGTAGAAGAGTGCTCTTTTCTCAAAAGCAGAGTGTGTTTCTTGTAAGGCGAGCTAGCATTTGTTTCCAGGTCCTAAATGTTGTTGAATCCCATGCAGTATTTCGTCCTATGAGCAAGAGTTGTTTTCTGGTAAGAAGAGTCACTATTTTGTTCCCATTGCCATACACAGTGCAAATAGCACTCGCGTCTGTTCCCAGCAAGTACAGTGTATTGGAATGAAGAGGAGCTACTGTTCTTGTCAATTTCCTAAGGAGAGTTGAACTAGATATGGCCCGTGAGTGTAGGAAACACATTTATTTTGTTCTGAGCATGCTCACTGTTCGGACCCCATAGGAAACACATTAGTGTAGAAGAGTGCTCTTTCCTAAAAACCAGAGTTTGTTTCTTGTAAGGCGAGCTAGCGTTTGTTTCCCAGTCATACATGGAGTTGAATCACATGCAGTTTCTGGTCCTACGATCAAGAGATGTTTTCTGGAAAGGAAAGTCACTATTGTGCTCCCTTTGCCATACACAGTGCTAATAGCACTCGCAGCTGTTCCCAGCAAGTACAGTGTATTGGACTGAAGAGGAGCTACTGTTCTTGTCAGTTTCCTAAGCAGAGTTGAACTAGATATGGCCCGTGTGTGTAGGAAGCACAGTTCTTTTGTTCTGAGCAAGCTCACTGTTCTGGCCCTATAGGAAACACAGTAGAGTAGAATTGTGCTCTTTTCTCCAAAGCAGAGTGTGTTTCTTCTAAGGCGAACTAGCGTTTGTTTCCAAGTCCTAAATGGAATTGAATCACATGCAGTTTCTGGTCCTACAAGAAAGAGTTGTTTTCTGGTAAGAAGAGTCACTATTGAGCTCCCATTACCATACACAGGGTAAATAGCACTCGCGTCTGTTGCCAGCATGTACAGGGTATTGCACTGAAGAGGATCTACTGTTCTTGACAGTTACCTAAGCAGAGTTGAACTAGATATGGCCCGTGGGTGTAGGAAGCACAGTTCTTTTGTTTTGAGCAAGCTCACTGTTCGGACCACATAGGAAACACAGTAGAATAGAAGAGTGCTCTTCTCTCAAAAGCAGAGTGTGTTTCTTGTAAGGCTAGCTAGTGTTTGTTTCCCAGTCAGAAACAGATTTGAATCTCATGAGTTTCTGGTCCTACGAGCAAGAGTTGTTTTCTGGTAAGAGGAGTCACTATTTTGCTCCCATTGCCATACACAGTGCAAATAGGACTCGCGTCTGTTCCCAGCATGTACAGTGTATTGCACTGAAGATGATCTACTGTTCTTGTCAGTTTCCTAAGCAGAGTTGAACTAGATATGGCCCGTGTGTGTAGGAAGCACAGTTCTTTTGTTCTGAGCAAGCTCACTGTTCGGACCCCATAGGAACACAGTAGAATAGAAGAGTGCTCTTTTCTCAAAAGCAGAGTGTGTTTCTTGTAAGGCAAGCGAGCATTTGTTTCCCAGTCCAAAATGGAGTTGAATCACATGCAGTTTCTGGTCCTACGAGCAAGGGATGTTTTCTGGTAAGGAAAGTCACTATTGTGCTCCCTTTGCCATAAACAGTGCAAATAGCACTCACGTCTGTTCCCAGCAAGTACAGTGTATTGGACTGAAGAGGAGCTACTGTTCTTGGCAGTTTCCTAAGCAGAGTTGAATGAGATATGGCCCGTGTGTGTAGGAAGCACAGTTCTTTTGTTCTGAGCAAGCTCACTGTTTTGGTCCTATAGGAAACACAGTAGAGTAGACGAGTGCTCTTTTCTCAAAGCAGAGTGTGTTTCTTGTAAGGTGAGCTAGCGTTTGTTTCCCAGTCCTAAATGGAGTTGAATTACATGCAGTTTCTTGTCCTATGAGCAAGAGTTGTTTTCTGGAAGAAGAGTCACTATTGTGCTCCTATTGCCATACACAGTACAAACAACACTCCCTACTGTTCTTTGCAAGTACAGTGTATTGGACAGAAGAGGAGATACTGTTCTTGTCAGTTTCCTAAGCAGAGTTGAACTAGATATGGCCCGTGTGTGTAGTAAGCACAGTTCTTTTGTTCTGAGCAAGCTCACTGTTCGGACCCCATAGGAAACACAGTAGAGTAGAAGAGTGCTCTTTTCTCAAAAGCAGAGTGTGTTTTTTGTAAGGCGAGCTAGCGTTTGTTTCCTAGTCCTAAATGGAGTTGAATCACATGCAGTTTCTAGTCCTATGAGCAAGAGTTGTTTTCTGGAAAGGAAATTCACTATTGTGCTCCCTTTGCCATAAACAGTGCAAATAGCACTGGCGTCTGCTCCCAGCATGTACAGTGTATTGGACTGAAGATGATCTACTGCTCTTGTCAGTTTCCTAAGCAGAGTTGAACTAGATATGGCCCGTGTGTGTAGGAAGCACAGTTCTTTTGTTCTGAGCAAGCTCACTGTTCGGACCCCATAGGAAACACAGTAGAGTAGAAGAGTGCTATTTTCTCAAAGCAGAGTGTGTTTCTTGTAAGGCTAGCTAGTGTTTGTTTCCCTGTCAGAAACAGATTTGAATCTCATGCCGTTTCTGGTCCTACGAGCAAGAGTTTTTTTCTGGTAAAAGGAGTCAGTATTTCGCTCCCATTGCCATACACACTGCAAATAGCACTCACGTCTGTTCCCAGCAAGTACAGTGTATTGGACTGAAGAGGAGCTACTGTTCTTGTCAGTTTCCTAAGCAGAGTTGAACTAGATATGGCCCGTGTGTGTAGGAAGCACAGTTCTTTTGTTCTGAGCAAGCTCACTGTTCTGGCCCTATAGGAAACACAGTAGAGTAGAAGAGTGCTCTTTTCTCAGAAGCAGAGTTTGTTTCTGGTAAGGCGAGCTAGCGTTTGTTTCCCAGTCCTAAATGGAGTTGAATCACATGAAGTTTCTGGTCCTACGAGCAAGAGTTGTTTTCTGGTAAGAAGAGTCACTATTGTGCTCCCATTGCCATACACAGTG
>NW_026737057.1:0-51871 GCF_949786415.1 Peromyscus eremicus | reverse complement strand
GAAACAAACACTATCTCGCCTTACAAGAAACACACTCTGGTTTTGAGAAAAGGTAACTCTTCTACTCTACTGTGTTTCCTATATTGCCAGAACAGTGAGTATTCTGAGAACAAAAGAACTGTGCTTCCTACACAAACGGGCCATATCTAGTTCAACTCTGCTTAGGAAACTGACAAGAACAGTAGCTCCTCTTCAGTCCAATACACTGTACTTGCTGGGAACAGACGGGAGTGCTATTTGCAGTGTATGTGGCAATTGGAGCACAATACTGAATCTTCTTACCAGAAAACAACTCTTGCTCTTAGGACCAGAAACTGCATGGGATTCAACTCCATTTCGGACTTGGAAACAAACGCTAGCTCGCCTTACAAGAAACACACTCTACTTTTGAGAAAAGAGCACTCTTCTACTCTACGGTGTTTTCTATGGGGTCTGAACAGTGAGCTTGCTCAGAAAAAAAGAACTGTGCTTCCTACCGAAACGCTATTATCTAGTTCAATTCTGCTCGGGAAACTGACAAGAACAGTAGATCCTCTTCATTCCAATACACTGTACATGCTGGGAATAGACGCCAGTGCTATTTGCCCTGTGTTTGACAATGGGAGCGCAACAGTGACTCTTCTTACCAGAAAACAACTCTTGCTGGTAGGACCAGAAACTGCATGTGATTCAACTCCATTTAGGCCTGGGAAACAAACGCTAGCTCGCCTTACAAGAAACACACTCTCCTTTTGAGAAAAGAGCACTCTTCTACTCTACTGTGTTTCCTATAGGCCCAGAATATTGAGCTTGCTAAGAGCAAAAGAACTGTGCTTCCTACACACACGGGCTATATCTAGTTCAACTCTGCTTAGGAAACTGACAAGAACAGTTGGTCCTCTTCAGTCCAATACACTGTACATGCTGGGAACAGACGCCAGTGCAATTTGCCCTGTGTATGATAATGGGAGCGCAATAGAGACTCTTCTTACCAGAAAACAACTCTTGCTCGTAGGTTCCGAAACTGCATGGGATTCAACTCCATTTCTGACTGGGAAACAAACACTAGCTCGCCTTACAAGAAACACACTCTGCTTTTGAGAAAGGAGCACTCTTCTACTCTAAGGTGTTTCCTATGGGGTCCGAACAGTGAGATTGCTCAGAACAAAAGAACTGTGCTTCCTACACACAGGGGCCATGTCCAGTTCAATTCTGCTGAACAAACTGACAAGAACAGTAGCTCATCTTCAGTCCAATACACTGTACTTGCTGCGAATAGACGTGAGTGCTATTTGCTCTGTGTATGGCAATGGGAGCCCAATAGTGACTCTTCTTACCAGAAAACAACTCTTGCTCGTAGGACCAGAAACTGCATGGGATTCAACTCCATTTAGGACTGGGAAACAAACGCTAGCTCTCCTTACAAGAAACACACTCTGCTTTTGAGAAAAGAGGACTCTTCTACTCTACAGTGTTTCCTATGGGGTCCGAACAGTGAGCTTGCTCAGAACAAAAGAACTGTGCTTCGTACACACACGGGCCATATCTAGTTCAACTCCACTGGAAACGGACAAGAACAGTAGCTCTTCTTCAGTCCAATACACTGTACTTAATGGGAACAGACGCGAGTGCTATTTGTACTGTGTATGGCAATGGGAGCACAATAGTGACTTTCCTTACCAGAAAACAACTCTTGCTCATGGGACCAAAAACTGCTTGTGATTCAACTCCATTTCTGACTGGGAAACAAACACTATCTCGCCTTACAAGAAACACACTCTGGTTTTGAGAAAAGATCACTCTTCTACTCTACTGTGTTTCCCACATTGCCAGAACAGTGAGCTTTCTCAGAACAAAAGAACTGTGCTTCCTACACAAACGGGCCATATCTAGTTCAACTCTGCTTAGGAAACTGACAAGAACAGTAGCTCCTCTTCACTCCAATACACTGTACTTGCTGGGAACAGACGCGAGTGCTATTTGCAGTGTATGTGGCAAAGGGAGCACAATAGTGACTTTCCTTACCAGAAAATATCCCTTGCTCGTAGGACCAGAAACTGCATGTGATTCAACTCCATTTTGGACTGAAAAACAAATGCTAGCTCGCCTTACAAGAAACACACTCTGCTTTTGGGAAAAGAGCACTCTTCTATTCTACTGTGTTTCCTATGGGGTCCGAACAGTGTGCTTGCTCAGAACAAAAGAACTGTGCTTTATACACACACGGGCCATATGTAGTTCAACTCTGCTTAGGAAACTGACAAGAACAGTAGCTCCTCTTCAGTCCAATACACTGTACTTGCTGGGAAGAGACGCGAGTGCTATTTGCCCTGTGTATGTCAATGGGATCAAAATAGTGACTCTTCTTACCAGAAAACAACTCTTGCTTGTAGGACCAGAAACTGCATGTGATTCATCTCCATTTAGGACTGGGAAACAAACGCTAGCTCGCCTTAGAAGAAACACACTCTGCTTTTGAGAAAAGAGCACTCTTCTACTTTACTGTGTTTCCTATAGGGCCAGAAGAGTGTGCTTGCTCAGAACAAAAGAACTGTGCTTCCTACACACACAGGCTATATCTAGTTCAACTCTGCTTAGGAAACTGACAAGAACGGTAGCTCCTCTTCAGTCCAATACACTGTACTTGCTGGGAACAGACGTGAGTGCTATTTGAACTGTGTAGGGCAAAGGGAGCGCAATAGTGACTTTCCTTACCAGGAAACATCCCTTGCTCATAGGACCAAAAACTGCATGTGATTCAACTCCATTTAGGACTGGGAAACAAACGCTAGCTCACCTTAAAAGAAACACACTCTGCTTTTGAGAAAAGAGCACTCTTCTACTCTACTGTGTTTCCTATAGGGCAAGAACAGTGAGCTTGCTCAGAACAAAAGAACTGTGCTTCCTACACACACGGGCTATATCTAGTTCAACTCTGCTTAGGAAACTGACAAGAACAGTAGCTCCTCTTCAGTCCAATACACTGTACTTGCTAGGAGCAGACGCGAGTGCAATTTGCACTGTGTATGGCAATGGTAGCACAATAGTGACTCTTCTTAACAGAAAACAACTCTTGCTCGCAGGACCAGAAAGTGCATGTTATTCAACTCCATTATGGACTGGGAAACAAACGCTAGCTCGCCTTACAAGAAACACACGCTGCTTTTGAGAAAAGAGCACTCTTCTACTCTTCTGTGTTTCCTATAGGGCCAGAAGAGTGAGCTTGCTCTGAACAAATGATTTGTGCTTCCTTAACACACGGGCCATATATAGTTCAACTAGCTTAGGAAACTGACAAGAACAGTAGCTCCTCTTCAGTCTAATACACTGTACTTGCTGGGAACAAACGCGAGTGCTATTTGCCCTGTGTATGGGAATGGGAGTGCAATAGTGACTCTCCTTACCAGAAATCAACTCTTGCTTGTAGGACCAGAAACTGCATGTGATTCAACTCCTTTAGGACTTGGAAACAAACGCTAGCTTGCCTTAGAAGAAACACACTCTGCTTTTGAGAAAAGAGCACTCTTCTACTCTTCTGTGTTTCCTATAGGGCCAGAACAGTGAGCTTGCTCAGAAAAAAAGAACTGTGCTTCCTACGCACACAGGCCATATCTAGTTCAACTCTGCTTAGGAAACTGACAAGAACAGTAGATCCTCTTCTGTCCAATACACTGTACTTGCTGGGAACAGACACGAGTGCTATTTGCACTGTGTATGGCAATGATAGCACAATAGTGACTCTTCTTACCAGAAAACAACTCTTGCTCGTAGGACCAGAAACTGCATGTGATTCAACTCCATTTAGGACTGGGAAACAAACGCCAGTTCGCCTTACAAGAAACACACTCTGCTTTTGAATAAAGAGCACTCTTCTACTCTTCTGTGTTTCCTATAGGTTCAGAACAGTGAGCTTGCTCAGAACAAAAAAACTGTGCTTCCTACACACACGGGCCATATCTACTTCAACTCTGCTTAGGAAACAGACAAGAACAGTAGCTCCTCTTCTGTCCAATACTATGTACTTGCTGGGAACAGACCCCAGTGCTATTTGCGCTGTGTATGGAAATGGGAGCGCAATAGTGACTCTTTTTTACCAGAAAACAACTGTTGCTCCTAGGAACAGAAACTGCATGTGATTCAACTCCATTTAGGACTGGGAAACAAACGCTAGTTCGCCTTACAACAAACACAATCTGCTTTTGAGAAAAGAGCACTCTTCTACTCTACTGTGTTTCCTATAGGGCCAGAACAGTGATCTTTCTCAGAACAAAAGAACTGTGCTTCCTACACACAGGGGCCATATCTAGTTCAACTCTGCTTAGGAAACTGACAAGAACAGTAGGTCCTCTTCAATCCAATACTCTGTACTTGCAGTTAGCAGACGCGAGTGCTATTTGCACTGTGTATGGCAATGGGAGCGCAATAGTGACTCCTCTTACCAGAAAACAACTCTTGCTCGTAGGCCAGAAACTGCATGAGATTCAACTCCGTTTCTGACTGGGAAACAAACACTAGCCAGCCTTACAAGAAAAACACTCTGCTTCTGAAAAGAGCACACTTCTACTCTACTGTGTTTCCTATGGGGTCCGAACAGTGAGCTTGTTCCGAACAAAGAAATGTGCTTCCTACACACACGGGCCATATCTAGTTCAACTCTGCTTAGGAAACTGACAAGAACAGTAGATCCTCTTCAGTCCAATACACTGTACATGCTGGGAACAGATGCGAGTGCTATTTGCCCTGTGTATGGCAATGGGAGCGCAATAGTGACTCTTCTTATCAGAAAACAACTCTTGCTTGTAGGACCAGAAACTGCATGTGATTCAAGTCCATTTAGGACTTGGAAAGAAACGCTAGCTTGCCTTAGGAGAAACACAGTCTGCTTTTGAGAAAAGAGCACTCTTCTACTCTACTGTGTTTCCTATAGGGCCAGAACAGTGAGCTTGCTCAGAACAAAAGAACTGTGCTTCCTACACACATGGGCCATATCTAGTTCAACTCTGCTTAGGAAACTGACAAGAGCAGTAGCTCCTCTTCAGTCCAATACACTGTACTTAATGGGAACAGACGCGAGTGCTATTTGCACTCTGTATGGCAAAGGGAGCACAATAGTGACTTTCCTTTCCAGAAAACAAGTCTTGCTCGTAGGACAGAAACTCCATGTGATTCAACTCCATTTAGGACTGGGAAACAAATGCTAGCTCGCCTTACAAGAAAAACACTCTGCTTTTGCGAAAAGAGCACTCTTCTACTCTACTGTGTTTCTTATAGGCCAGAAGAGTGAGCTTGCTCAGAACAAAAGAACTGTGCTTCCTACACACACGGGCTATATCTAATTCAACTCTGTTTAGGAAACTGACAAGAACAGTAGCTCCTCTTCAGTCCAATACACTGTACTTGCTGGGAGCAGACACGAGTGCTATTTGCACTGTGTATGGCAATGGGAGCGCAATAGTGACTCTTCTTACCAGAAAACAACTCTTGCTGGTAGGATCAGAAACTCCATGGGATTCAACTCCATTTAGGACTGGGAAACAAAAGCTAGCTCGCCTTACAAGAAACACACTCTGCTTTTGAGAAAAGAGCAATCTTCTACTCTACTTTGATTCCTATAGGGCCAAAACAGTGAGCTTGCTCAGAACAAACGAACTGTGCTTCCTACACACACGGGCCATATCTAGTTCAACTCTGCTTAGGAGACTGACAAGAACAGTAGCTCCTCTTCTGTCCAATACACTGTACTTGCAAAGAACATTAGCGAGAGTTGTTAGCACTGTGTATGGCAATAGAAGCGCAATAGTGACTCTTCTTACCAGAAAACAACTCTTGCTCATAGGACAAGAAACTGCATTAATTCAACTCCATTTAGGACTGGGAACAAAATGCTTGCTCACCTTACCAGAAACACACTCTGCTTTTGAGAAAAGAGCACTCTTCTACTCTTCTGTGTTTCCTATAGCACCAGAACAGTGAGCTTGCTCAGAACAAAAGAACTGTGCTTCCTACACACACAGGCCCTATTTCGTTCAACTCTGCTTAGGAAACAGACAAGAACAGTAGCTCCTCTTCAGTCCAATACACTGTACTTCCTGGGAGCAGTCACGAGTGCTATTTGCACTGCGTATGGCAATTGGAGCCAAATAGTGACTCTTCTTGCCAGAAAACAACTCTTGCACCTAGGACCAGAAACAGCATGGGACTCAACTCTGTTTATGACTGGGAAACAAACGCTAGCTAGCCTTACAAGAAACACACTCTGCTTTTGAGAAACGAGCACTCTTCTACTCTACTGTGTTTACTATGGGGTCTGAAAATTGAGCTTGCTCAGAACAAAAGAACTGTGCTTCACATACACAGGCCATATCTAGTTCAACTCTGCTTAGGAAACTGACAAGAACAGTAGCTCCTCTTCTGTCCAATACACTGTACTTGCTGGGAACAGACTCGAGTGCTATTTGCACTGAGTATGGCAATGGTATCACAATAGTGACTCTTCTTACCAGAAAACAACTCTTGCTCATAGGACCAGAAACTGCATGTGATTCAACTCCATTTAGGAGTGGGAAACAAACGCTAGCTAGCCTTACAAGAAACAAACTCTGCTTCTGAGAAAAGAGCACTCTTCTACTCTTCTGTGTTTCCTATAGGGCCAGAACAGTGAGCTTGCTCAGAACAAAAGAACTGTGCTTCCTACACACACGGACCATATCTAGTTCAACTCTGCTTATTAAACTGACAAGAACAGTAGCTCCTCTTCAGTCCAATACACTGTACTTGTTGCGAACAGACGTGAGTGCTATTTGTACTGTGTATGGCAATGGGAGCCCAATAGTGACTCTTCTTACCAGAAAACAACTCTTGCTCGTAGGACCAGAAACTGCATGGGATTAAACTCCATTTAGGACTGGGAAACAAATGCTAGCTCTCCTTACAAGAAACACACTCTGCTTTTGAGAAAAGAGGACTCTTCTACTCTACAGTGTTTCCTATGGGGTCCGAACAGTGAGCTTGCTCAGAACAAAAGAACTGTGCTTCCTACACACAGGGGCCATATCTAGTTCAACTCCACTGGAAACTGACAAGAACAGTAGCTCCTCTTCAGTCCAATACACTGTACTTAATGGGAACAGATGCGAGTGCTATTTGCACTGTGTATGGCAATGAGAGCACAATAGTGACTTTCCTTACCAGAAAACAACTATTGCTCATGGGACCAAAAACTGCTTGTGATTCAACTCTATTTTGGACTTGGAAATAAACACTATCTCGCCTTACAAGAAACACACTCTGGTTTTGAGAAAAGATCACTCTTCTACTCTACTGTGTTTCCTATATTGCCAGAACAGTGAGCTTTCTCATAACAAAAGAACTGTGCTTCCTACACAAACGGGCCATATCTAGTTCAACTCTGCTTAGGAAACTGACAAGAACAGTAGCTCCTCTTCAGTCCAATACACTGTACTTGCTGGGAACAGACGCGAGTGCTATTTGCAGTGTATGTGGCAATTGGAGCACAATACTGAATCTTCTTACCAGAAAACAACTCTTGCTCCTAGGACCAGAAACTGCATGCGATTCAACTCCATTTCGGACTTGGAAACAAACGCTAGCTCGCCTTACAAGAAACACACTCTGCTTTTGAGAAAAGAGCACTCATCTACTCTACGGTGTTTCCTATGGTGTCTGAACAGTGAGCTTGCTCACAACAAAAGAACTGTGCTTCCTACACACACGGGCCATATCTAGTTCAACTCTGGTCAGGAAACTGACAAGAACAGTAGCTCCTCTTCAGTCCAATACACTGTACTTGCTGGAGCAGACGTGAGTGATATTTGCACTGTTTATGGCAAAGGGAGCACAATAGTGACTTTCCTTACCAGAAAACATCCCTTGCTCGTAGGACCAGAAACTGCATGTGATTCAACACCATTTTGGACTGAAAAACAAACGCTAGCTCGCCTTACAAGAAACACACTCTGCTTTTGAGAAAAGAGCACTCTTCTATTCTACTGTGTTTCCTATGGGGTCCGAACAGTGAGCTTGCTCAAAACCAAAGAATGTGCTTCCTACACACACGGGCCATATCTAGTTCAACTCTGCTTAAAAAACTGACAAGAACAGTAGCTCCTCCTCAGTCCAATACACTGTACTTGCTGGAAACAGACGTTAGTGCTATTTGCCCTGTGTATGGCAATGGGAAAAAAATAGTGACTCTTCTTACCAGAAAACAATTCTTGCTTGTAGGACCAGAAACTGCATGTGATTCAACTCCATTTAGGACTGGGAAACAAACGCTAGCTCGCCTTAGAAGAAACACACTCTGCTTTTGAGAAAAGAGCACTCATCTACTTTACTGTGTTTCCTATAGGGCCAGAACAGTGAGCTTGCTCAGAACAAAAGAACTGTGCTTCCTACACACACAGGCCATATCTAGTTCAACTCTGCTTAGGAAACTGACAAGAACGGTAGCTCTTCTTCAGTCCAATACACTGTACTTGCTGGGAACAGACGCGAGTGCTTTTTGAACTGTGTAGGGCAAAGGGAGCGCAATAGTGACTTTCCTTACCAGAAAATATCCCTTGCTCATAGGACCAAAAACTGCATGTGATTCAACTCCATTTAGGACTGGGAAACAAATGCTAGCTCACCTTAAAAGAAACACAATCTGCTTTTGAGAAAAGAGCACTCTTCTACTCTACTGTGTTTTCTATAGGGCAAGCTCAGTGAGCTTGCTCAGAACAAAAGAACTGTGCTTCCTACACACACGGGCTATATCTAGTTCAACTCTGCTTAGGAAACTGACAAGAACAGTAGCTCCTCTTCAGTCCAATACACTGTACTTGCTGGGAACATACGCGAGTGCAATTTGCACTGTGTATGGCAATGGTAGCACAATAGTGACTCTTCTTGCCAGAAAACAACTCTTGCTCGCAGGACCAGAAACTGCATGTGATTCAACTCCATTATGGACTTGGAAACAAACGCTAGCTCGCCTTACAAGAAACACACTCTGCTTTTGAGAAAAGAGCACTCTTCTACTCTTCTGTGTTTCCTATAGGGCCAGAAGAGTGAGCTTGCTCTGAACAAATGATTTGTGCTTCCTTAACACACGGGCCATATATAGTTCAACTCTGCTTAGGAAACTGACAAGAACAGTAGCTCCTCTTCAGTCTAATACACTGTACTTGCTGGGAACAGACGCGAGTGCTATTTGCCCTGTGTATGGCAATGGGAGTGCAATAGTGAATCTCCTTACCAGAAAACAACTCTTGCTTGTAGGACCAGAAACTACATGTGATTCAACTCCTTTAGGACTTGGAAACAAACGCTAGCTTGCCTTAGAAGAAGCACACTCTGCTTTTGAGAAAAGAGCACTCTTCTACTCTACTGTGTTTCCTATAGGGCCAGAACAGTGAGCTTGCTCAGAACAAAAGAACTGTGCTTCCTACACACACAGGCCATATCTAGTTCAACTCTGCTTAGGAAACTGACAAGAACAGTAGATCCTCTTCTGTCCAATACACTGTACTTGCTGGGAACAGACGCCAGTGCTATTTGCACTGTTAATGGCAAAGGGAGCACAATAGTGACTTTCCTTACCAGAAAACATCCCTTGCTCGTAGGACCAAAAACTGCATGTGATTCAACTCCATTTAGGACTGGGAAACAAACGCTAGCTCACCTTACAAGAAAAAAACTCTGCTTTTGAGAAAAGAGCACTCTTCTTCTCTACTGTGTTTCCTATAGGGCCACAACAGTGAGCTTGCTCAGAACAAAAGAACTGTGCTTCCTACACACACGGGCTATATCTAGTTCAACTCTGCTTAGGAAACTGACAAGAACAGTAGCTCCTATTCAGTCCAATACACTGTACTTGCTGTTAGCAGTCACGAGTGCTATTTGCACTGTGTATGGCAATGGGAGTGAAATAGTGACTCTTCTTGCCAGAAAACAACTCTTGCTCCTAGGACCAGAAACAGCATGGGACTCAACTCCGTTTCTGACTGGGAAACAAACACTAGCTAGCCTTACAAGAAACACACTCTGCTTTTGAGAAAAGAGCACTCTTCTACTCTACTGTGTTTACTATGGTGTCTGAAAATTGAGCTTGCTCAGAACAAAAGAACTGTGCTTCACACACACGGGCCATATCTAGTTCAACTCTGCTTAGGAAACTGACAAGAACAGTAGCTCCTCTTCTGTCCAATACACTGTACTTGCTGGGAACAGACTCGAGTGCTATTTGCACTGAGTATTGCAATGGTAGCACAATAGTGACTCTTCTTACCAGAAAACAACTCTTGCTCATAGGACCAGGAACTGCATGTGATTCAACTCCATTTAGGAGTGGGAAACAAATGCTAGCTCGCCTTACAAGAAACAAACTCTGCTTCTGAGAAAAGAGCACTCTTCTACTCTTCTGTGTTTCCTATAGGGCCAGAAGAGTGAGCTTGCTCTGAACAAATGATTTGTGCTTCCTTAACACACGGGCCATATATAGTTCAACTCTGCTTAGGAAACTGACAAGAACAGTAGCTCCTCTTCAGTCTAATACACTGTACTTGCTGGGAACAGACGTGAGTGCTATTTGCCCTGTGTATGGCAATGGGAGTGCAATAGTGACTCTCCTTACCAGAAAACAACTCTTGCTTGTAGGACCAGAAACTGCATGTGATTCAACTCCTTTAGGACTTGGAAACAAACGCTAGCTTGCCTTAGAAGAAACACACTCTGCTTTTGAGAAAAGAGCACTCTTCTACTCTACTGTGTTTCCTATAGGGCCAGAACAGTGAGCTTGCTCAGAACAAAAGAACTGTGCTTCCTACACACATAGGCCATATCTAGTTCAACTCTGCTTAGGAAACTGACCAGAACAGTAGATCCTCTTCTGTCCAATACACTGTACTTGCTGGGAACAGACGCCAGTGCTATTTGCACTGTTAATGGCAAAGGGAGCACAATAGTGACTTTCCTTACCAGAAAACATCCCTTGCTCGTAGGACCAAAAACTGCATGTGATTCAACTCCATTTAGGACTGGGAAACAAACGCTAGCTCACCTTACAAGAAAAAAACTCTGCTTTTGAGAAAAGAGCACTCTTCTTCTCTACTGTGTTTCCTATAGGGCCACAACAGTGAGCTTGCTCAGAACAAAAGAACTGTGCTTCCTACACACACGGACTATATCTAGTTCAACTCTGCTTAGGAAACTGACAAGAACAGTAGCTCCTATTCAGTCCAATACACTGTACTTGCTGTTAGCAGTCACGAGTGCTATTTGCACTGTGTATGGCAATGGGAGCGAAATAGTGACTCTTCTTGCCAGAAAACAACTCTTGCTCCTAGGACCAGAAACAGCATGGGACTCAACTCCGTTTCTGACTGGGAAACAAACACTAGCTAGCCTTACAAGAAACACACTCTGCTTTTGAGAAAAGAGCACTCTTCTACTCTACTGTGTTTACTATGGTGTCTGAAAATTGAGCTTGCTCAGAACAAAAGAACTGTGCTTCACACACACGGGCCATATCTAGTTCAACTCTGCTTAAGAAACTGACAAGAACAGTAGCTCCTCTTCTGTACAATACACTGTACTTGCTGGGAACAGACTCGAGTGCTATTTGCAATGAGTATTGCAATGGTAGCACAATAGTGACTCTTCTTACCAGAAAACAACTCTTGCTCATAGGACCAGGAACTGCATGTGATTCAACTCCATTTAGGAGTGGGAAACAAATGCTAGCTCGCCTTACAAGAAACAAACTCTGCTTCTGAGAAAAGAGCACTCTTCTACTCTTCTGTGTTTCCTATAGGGCCAGAACAGTGAGCTTGCTCAGAACAAAAGAACTGTGCTTCCTACACACACGGGCCATATCTAGTTCAACTCTGCTCAGGAAACTGACAAGAACAGTAGCTCCTCTTCAGTCCAATACACTGTACTTGCTGGGAACAGACGTGAGTGCTATTTGCACTGTTTATGGCAAAGGGAGAACAATAGTGACTTTCCTTTCCAGAAAACATCCCTTTCTCGAAGGACCAGAAACTGCATGTGATTCAACTCCATTTTGGAATGGGAAACAATCGCTAGCTCGCCTTACAAGAAACACACTCTGCTTTTGATAAAAGAGCACTCTTCTATTCTACTGTGTTTCCTATGGGGTCCGAACAGTGAGCTTGCTCAGAACAAAAGAACTGTGTTTCCTACACACACGGGCCATATCTAGTTCAACTCTGCTTAGGAAACTGACAAGAGCAGTAGCTCCTCTTCAGTCCAATACACTGTACTTGCTGGGAACAGCCGCGAGTGCTATTTGTACTGTGTATGGCAAAGGGAGCACAATAGTGACTTTCCTTTCCAGAAAACAAGTCTTGCTCATAAGACAGAAACTCCATGTGATTCAACTCCATTTAGGACTGGGAAACAAACGCTAGCTCGCCTTACAAGAAAAACACTCTGCTTTTGAGAAAAGAGCACTCTTCTACTCTATTGTGTTTCTTATAGGCCAGAAGAGTGAGCTTGCTCAGAACAAAAGAACTGTGCTTCCTACACACACGGCCTATATCTAGTTCAACTCTGTTTAGGAATCTGACAAGAACATTAGCTCCTCTTCAATCCAAAACACTGTACTTGCTGGGAGCAGACCCGAGTGTTATATGCACTGTGTATGGCAATGGGAGCACAATAGTGACTCTTCTTACCAGAAAACAACTCTTGCTCGTAGGACCAGAAACTGCATGGGATTCAACTCCATTTAGGGCTGGGAAACAAAAGCTAGCTCGCCTTACAAGAAACACACTCTGCTTTTGAGAAAAGAGCACTCTTCTACTCTACTTTGTTTCCTAGAGGGCCAAAACGGTGAGCTTGCTCAGAACAAAAGAACTGTGCTTCCTACACACACAAGCCATATCTAGTTCAACTCTGCTTAGGAAACTGACAAGAACAGTAGATCCTCTTCAGTCCAATACACTGTACATGGTGGGAACAGACGCCTGTGCTATTTGCCCTGTGTATGAAAATGGGAGCGCAATAGTAACTCTTCTTACCAGAAAACAACTCTTGCTCCTAGGATCAGAAACTACATGTGATTCAACTCCATTTAGGACTGGGAAACAAACGCTAGCTCGCCTTACAAGAAATGCACTCTGCTTTTGAGAAAAGAGCACTCTTCTACTCTTCTGTGTTTCGTATGGTGTCCGATCAGTGAGCTTGCTCAGAACAAAAGAACTGTGCTTCCTACACACACGGGCCATATCTAGTTCAACTCTGCTTAGGAAACTGACAAGAAGAGTAGCTCCTCTTCTGTCCAATACACTGTACCTGCAAAGAACAGTAGCGAGAGTTGTCAGCACTGTGTATGGCAGTAGGAGCGCAATAGTGACTCTTCTTACCAGAAAACAACTCTTGCTCATAGGACAAGAAACTTCATGTAATTCAACACCATTTAGGACTGGGAACCAAATGCTAGCTCACCTTACAAGAAACACACTCTGCTTTTGAGAAAAGAGCACTATTCTACTCCTCTGTGTTTCCTATAGGACCAGAACAGTGAGCTTGCTCAGAACAAAAGAACTGTGCTTCCTAAACACACGGGCCATATCTCGTTCAACTCTGCTTAGGAAACTGACAAGAACAGTAGCTCCTCTTCAGTCCAATACACTGTACTTGCTGGGAACAGACGCGAGTGCTATTTGCACTGTTTATGGCAAAGGGAGCACAATAGTGACTTTCCTTACCAGAAAACATCCCTTGCTTGTAGGACCAAAAACTTCATGTGATTCAACTCCATTTAGGACTGGGAAACAAACACTAGCTCACCTTAAAAGAAACATACTCTGCTTTTGAGAAAAGAGCACTCTTCTACTCTACTGTGTTTCCTATAGGGCCAGAAGAGTGAGCTTGCTCTGAACAAATGATTTGTGCTTCCCTAACACAGGGTCCATATATAGTTCAACTCTGCTTAGGAAACTGACAAGAACAGTAGCTCCTATTCAGTCCAATACACTGTACTTGCTGGGAGCAGTCACGAGTGCTATTTGCACTGTGTATGGCAATGGGAGCGAAATAGTGACTCTTCTTGCCAGAAAACAACTCTTGCTCCTAGGACCATAAACAGCATGGGACTCAACTCCGTTTCTGAATGGGAAACAAACACTAGCTCGCCTTACAAGAAACAAACTCTGCTTCTGAGAAAAGAGCACTCTTCTACTCTTCTGTGTTTCCTATAGGGCCAGAACAGTGAGCTTGCTCAGAACAAAACAACTGTGCTTCCTACACACACGGGCCATATCTAGTTCAACTGTGCTTAGGAAACTGACAAGAACAGTAGCTCCTCTTCAGTCCAATACACTGTACTTGCTGGGAACAGACGTGAGTGCTATTTGCACTGTTTATGGCAAAGGGAGAAAAATAGTGACTTTCCTTTCCAGAAAACATCCCTTGTTGGTTGGACCAGAAACTGCATGTGATTCAACTCCATTTTGGACTGGGAAACACACGCTAGCTCACCTTACAAGAAACACATTCTGCTTTTGAGAAAAGAGCACTCTTCTATTCTACTGTATTTCCTATGGGGTCCGAACAGTGAGCTTGCTCAGAACAAAAGAACTGTGTTTCCTACACACACAGGCCATATCTAGTTCAACTCTGGTTAGGAAACTGAGAAGAACAGTAGCTCCTCTTCAGTCCAATACACTGTACTTGCTGGGAACAGACGCGAGTGCTATTTGCAGTGCATGTGGCAATTGGAGCACAATACTGAATCTCCTTACCAGAAAACAACTCTTGTTCTTAGGACCAGAAACTGCATGGGATTCAACTCCATTTCGGACTTGGAAACAAACGCTAGCTCGACTTACAAGAAACACACTCTGCTTTTGAGGAAAGAGCACTCTTCTACTCTACGGTGTTTCCTATGGGGTAAGAACACTGAGCTTGCTCAGAAAAAAAGAACTGTGCTTCCTACAAAAACGGCATTATCTAGTTCAATTCTGCTCGGGAAACTGACAAGAACAGTAGATCCTCTTCATTCCAATATACTGTACATGCTGGGAATAGACGCCAGTGCTATTTGCCCTGTGTATGACAATGTGAGTGCAACAGTGACTCTTCTTACCAGAAAACAACTCTTGCTCCTAGGACCATAAACAGCATGGGACTCAACTCCGTTTCTGAATGGGAAACAAACACTAGCTCGCCTTACAAGAAACAAACTCTGCTTCTGAGAAAAGAGCGCTCTTCTACTCTTCTGTGTTTCCTATAGGGCCAGAACAGTGAGCTTGCTCAGAACAAAACAACTGTGCTTCCTACACACACGGGCCATATCTAGTTCAACTGTGCTTAGGAAACTGACAAGAACAGTAGCTCCTCTTCAGTCCAATACAGTGTACTTGCTGGGAACAGACATGAGTGCTATTTGCACTGTTTATGGCAAAGGGAGAAAAATAGTGACTTTCCTTTCCAGAAAACATCCCTTGTTGGTTGGACCAGAAACTGCATGTGATTCAACTCCATTTTGGACTGGGAAACACACGCTAGCTCACCTTACAAGAAACACATTCTGCTTTTGAGAAAAGAGCACTCTTCTATTCTACTGTATTTCCTATGGGGTCCGAACAGTGAGCTTGCTCAGAACAAAAGAACTGTGTTTCCTACACACACGGGCCATATCTAGTTCAACTCTGGTTAGGAAACTGAGAAGAACAGTAGCTCCTCTTCAGTCCAATACACTGTACTTGCTGGGAACAGACGCGAGTGCTATTTGCAGTGCATGTGGCAATTGGAGCACAATACTGAATCTTCTTACCAGTAAACAACTCTTGCTCTTAGGACCAGAAACTGCATGGGATTCAACTCCATTTCGGACTTGGAAACAAACGCTAGCTCGACTTACAAGAAACACACTCTGCTTTTGAGGAAAGAGCACTCTTCTACTCTACGGTGTTTCCTATGGGGTAAGAACACTGAGCTTGCTCAGAAAAAAAGAACTGTGCTTCCTACACAAACGGCATTATCTAGTTCAATTCTGCTCGGGAAACTGACAAGAACAGTAGATCCTCTTCATTCCAATACATTGTACATGCTGGGAATAGACGCCAGTGCTATTTGCCCTGTGTATGACAATGTGAGTGCAACAGTGACTCTTCTTACCAGAAAACAACTCTTGCTCGTAGGACCAGAAACTGCATGTGATTCAACTCCATTTAGGACTGGGAAACAAACGCTAGCTCGCCTTACAAGAAACACACTCTGCTTTTGAGAAAAGAGCACTCTTCTACTCTACTGTGTTTCCTATAGGCCCAGAATAGTGAGCTTGCTAAGAACAAAAGAACTGTGCTTCCTACACATACGGGCTATATCTAGTTCAACTCTGCTTAGGAAACTGACAAGAACAGTTGGTCCTCTTCAGTCCAATACACTGTACATGCTGGGAACAGACGCCAGTGCTATTTGTCCTGTGTATGATAATGGGAGCGCAATAGAGACTCTTCTTACCAGAAAACAACTCTTGCTCGTAGGACCCGAAACTGCATGGGATTCAACTCCATTTCGAACTGGGAAACAAATGCTAGCTCGACTTACAAGAAACACACTCTGCTTTTGAGAAAACAGCACTCTTGTACTCTACTGTGTTTCCTATGGGGTCTGAACAGTGTGCTTGCTCAGAACAAAAGAACTGTGTGCTTCCTACACACAGGGGCCATATCTAATTCAACTCTGCTTAGGAAACTAACAAGAACAGTAGCTCTTCTTCAGTCCAATACACTGTACTTGCTGCGAACAGACGCGAGTGCTATTTGCACAGTGTATGACAATGGGAGCGCAATAGTGACTCTTCTTACCAGAAAACATCTCTTGCTCGTAGTACCAAAAACTACATGTGATTCAACTCCATTTAGGACTGGGAAACAAACTCTACCTCGCCTTACAAGAAACACACTCTGGTTTTGAGAAAAGAGCACTCTTCTACTCTACAGTGTTTCCTATGTGTTCCGAACAGTGAGCTTACTCAGAACAAAACAACTGTGCTTCCTACACACACGGCCATATCTAGATCAAGTCTGCTTAGGAAACTGACAAGAACAGTAGCTCCTCTTCAGTCCAATACACTGTACTTGCTGGGAACAGACGCGAGTGCTATTTGCCTTGTGTATGTCAAAGGGAGCGCAATAGTGACTCTTCTTACCAGAAAACAACTCTTGTTCGTAGGACCAGAAACTGCATTTGATTCAACTCCATTTCTGACTGGGAAACAAACACCAGCTCGACTTACAAGAAACACACTCTGCTTTTGAGAAAAGAGCACTCTTCTACTCTACAGTGTTTCCTATGGGATCCGAACAGTGAGCTTGCTGAGAACAAAAGAACTGTGCTTCCTACACACACGGGCCATATCTAGTTCAATTCTGCTTAGGAAATTGACAAGAACAGTAGCTCCTATTCAGTCCAATACACTGTACTTGCTGGGAAAAGACGCGAGTGCTATTTGCAGTGTATATGCCAATGGGAGCCCAATAGTGACTCTTCTTACCAGAAAACAACTCTTGCTCGTAGGACAAGAAACTGCATGGGATTCAACTCCATTTAGGACTGGGAAACAAACGCTAGCTTGCCGTACAAGAAACACACTCTGCTTTTGAGAAAAGAGCACTCTTCTACTCTAAGGTGTTTCCTATTGGGTACGAACAGTGAGCTTGCTCAGAACAAAAGAACTGTGCTTCCTACACACACGGGCCATATCTAGTTCAATTCCACTGGAAACTGACAAGAACAGTAGCTCCTCTTCAGTCCATACACTGTACTTAATGGGAACAGACATGAGTGCTATTTTTACTTTGTATGGCAATGGGAGCACAATAGTGACTTTCCTTACCAGAAAACAACTCTTGCTCATGGGACCAAAAACTGCTTGTGATTCAAATCCATTTTGGACTGGGAAACAAACACTACCTCGCCTTACAAGAAACACACTCTGGTTTTGAGAAAAGATCACTCTTCTACTCTACTGTGTTTCCTATATTGCCAGAACAGTGAGCTTTCTCAGAACAAAAGAACTGTGCTTCCTACACAAAACGGGCCATATCTAGTTCAACTCTGCTTAGGAAACTGACAAGAACAGTAGCTCCTCTTCAGTCAAATACACTGTACTTGCTGGGAACAGACGCGAGTGCTATTTGCAGTGTATGTGTCAATTGGAGCACAATACTGAATCTTCTCACCAGAAAACAACTCTTGCTCGTAGGACCAGAAACTGCATGTGATTCAACTCCATTTTGGACTGAAAAACAAACGCTAGCTCGCCTTACAAGAAACACACTCTGCTTTTGAGAAAAGAGCACTCTTCTATTCTACTGTGTTTCCTATGGGGTCCGAACAGTGAGCTTGCTCAGAACAAAAGAACTGTGCTTTCTACACACACGGGCCACATCTAGTTCAACTCTGCTTAAAAAACTGACAAGAACAGTAGCTCCTCTTCAGTCCAATACAGTGTACTTGCTGGAAACAGACGCAAGTGCTATTTGCCCTGTGTATGGCAATGGGAACACAATAGTGACTCTACTTACCAGAAAAGAACTCTTGCTTGTAGGACCAGAAACTGCATGTGATTCAACTCCATTTAGGACTGGGAAACAAACGCTAGCTCGCCTTACAAGAAACACTCTCTGCTTTTGAGAAAAGAGCACTCTTCTACTTTACTGTGTTTCCTATAGGGCCAGAACAGTGAGCTTGGTCAGAACAAAAGAACTGTGCTTCCTATACACAGGGGCCATATCTAGTTCAACTCTGCTTAGGAAACTGACAAGAACAGTAGCTCATCTTCAGTCCAATACACTGTACTTGCTGGGAACAGACGCGAGTGCTATTTGAACGGTGTAGGGCAAAGGGAGCGCAATAGTGACTTTCCTTACCAGAAAACATCCCTTGCTCATAGGACCAAAAACTGCATGTGATTCAACTCCATTGTGGACTGGGAAACAAACGCTAGCTCGCCTTACAAGAAACACACTCTGCTTTTGAGAAAAGAGCACTCTTCTACTCTTCTGTGTTTCCTATAGGGCCAAAAGAGTGAGCTTGCTCTGAACAAATGATTTGTGCTTCCTTAACACACGGGCCATATATAGTTCAACTCTGCTTAGGAAACTGACAAGAACAGTAGCTCCTCTTCAGTCTAATACACTGTACTTGCTGGGAACAGACGCGAGTGCTATTTGCCCTGTGTATGGCAATGGGAGTGCAATAGTGACTCTCCTTACCAGAAAACAACTCTTGCTTGTAGAACCAGAAACTGCATTTGATTCAACTCCTTTAGGACTTGGAAAAAAACGCTAGCTTGCCTTAGAAGAAACACACTCTGCTTTTGAGAAAAGAGCACTCTTCTACTCTACTGTGTTTCCTATAGGGCCAGAACAGTGAGCTTGCTCTGAACAAAAGAACTGTGCATCCTACACACACAGGTCATATCTAGTTCAACTCTGCTTAGGAAACTTACAAGAACAGTAGATCCTCTTCAGTCCAATACACTGTACATCCTGGGAACAGACGCGAGTCCTATTTGCCCTGTGTATGGCAATGGGAGCGCAATAGTGACTCTTATTACCAGAAAACAACTCTTGCTCCTAGGATCAGAAACTGCATGTGATTCAACTCCATTTAGGACTGGGAAACAAACGCTAGCTTGCCTTACAGGAAACACACTCTGCTTTTGAGAAAAGAGCACTCTTCTATTCTACTGTGTTTCCTATGGGGTCCGAACAGTGAGCTTGCTCAGAACAAAAGAACTGTGCTTCCTTCACACACGGGCCATATCTAGTTCAACTCTGCTTAGGAAACTGACAAGAACAGTAGATCCTCTTCAGTCCAATACACTTTACATGCTGGGAACGGACACCAGTGCTATTTGCCCCTTGTATGACAATGGGAGCACAATAGTGACTCTTCTTACCATAATACAACTCTTGCTCGTAGGACCAGAAACTGCATGTGATTGAACTCCATTTAGGACTGGGAAACAAACGTTTGCTCGCCTTAGAAGAAACACATTCTGCTTTTGAGAAAAGAGCACTCTTCTACTCTACTGTGTTTCCTATAGGGCCAGAAGAATGAGCTTGCTCAGAACAAAAGAAGTGTACTTCCTACACACACGGGCCATATCTAGTTCAACTTTGCTTAGGAAACTGACAAGAACAGTAGATCCTCTTCAGTCCAATACACTGTACATCCTGGGAACAGACGCGAGTCCTATTTGCCCTGTGTATGGCAATGGGAACACAATAGCGACTCTTCTTACTAGAAAACAACTCTTGCTTGAAGGACCAGAAAGTGCATGTGATTCAACTCCATTTAGGACTGGGAAACAAAATCTAGCTCGCCTTACAAGAAACACACTCTGCTTTTGAGAAAGGAGCACTCTTCTACTCTACTGTGTTTCCTATAGGACCAAAACAGTGAGCTTGCTCAAAACAAAAGAACTGTGCTTCCTACACACACGGGCCATATCTAGTTCAACTCTGCTTAGGAAACTAACAAGGACAGTAGCTCCTCTTCTGTCCAATACACTGTACTTGCTGGGAGTAGACGCGAGTGCTATTTGCACTGTGTATGGCAAAGAAAGCGAAATAGTGACTCTTGTCTCCAGAAAACAACTCTTGCTCCTAGGACCAGAAACTGCATGGGATTCAACTCCGTTTCTGACTGGGAAACAAACACTAGCTAGCCTTACAAGAAACACACTCTGCTTTTGAGAAAAGAGCACTCTTCTACTCACTGTGTTTACTATGGAGTCCGGAAATTGAGCTTGTTCAGTACAAAAGAACTGTGCTTCACACACACGGGCCATATCTAGTTCAACTCTGCTTAGGAAACTGACAAGTACAGTAGCTCCTCTTCAGTCCAATACACTTTACTTGCTCGGAACAGACGTGAGTGCTATTTGCACTGTTTATCGCAAAGGGAGCACTACAGTGACTTTCCTTACAAGAATACATCCCTTGCTCGTAGGACCAGAAACTGCATGTGATTCAACTCCATTTTGGACTGGGAAACAAACGCTAGCTCGCCTTCCAAGAAACACACTCTGCTTTTGAGAAAAGAGCACTCTTCTATTCTACTGTGTTTCCTATGGGGTCCGAACAGTGTGCTTGCTCAGAACAAAAGAACTGTGCTTCCTACACACACGGGCCATATCTAGTTCAACTCTGCTTAGGAAACTGACAAGAACAGTAGTTCCTCTTCTGTCCAATACACTGTACTTGTAAAGAACAGTAGCAAGTGTTGTTTGCACTGTGTATGGCAATAGGAGCGCAATAGTGACTCTTACCAGAAAACAACTCTTGCTCGTAGGACCAGAAACTGCATGTGATTCAACTCCATTTAGGACTGGGAAACCAACGCTAGCTCACCTTACAAGAAACACACTCTGCTTCTGAGAAAAGAGCACTCTTCTACTCTTCCTTGTTTCCTATAGGGCCAGAACAGTGAGCTTGCTCAGAACAAAAGAACTGTGCTTCCTACACACACGAGCCATATCTAGTTCAACTCTGCTTAGGAAACTGACAAGAACAGTAGCTCCTCTTCAGTCCAATACACTGTACTTGCTGGGAACAGACGTGAGTGCTCTTTTCACTGTTTATCGCAAAGGGAGCACAATAGTGACTTTCCTTAACAGAATACATCCCTTGCTCGTAGGACCAGAAACTGCATGTGATTCAACTTCATTTTGGACTGGGAAACAAACGCTAGCTCGCCTTACAAGAAACACACTCTGCTTTTGAGAAAAGAGCACTCTTCTATTCTACTGTGTTTCCTATGGGGTCCGAACAGTGAGCTTGCTCAGAACAAAAGAACTGTGCTTACTACACACACGGGCCATATCTAGTTCAACTCTGCTTAGGAAACTGACAAGAATAGTAGATTATCTTCAGTCCAATGCACTGTACATGCTGGGAACAGACGCCAGTGCTATTTGCCCTGTGTATGACAATGGGAGCGCAATAGTGACTCTTCTTACCAGAAAACAACTCTTGCTCGTAGGACCAGAAACTGCATGTGATTCAACTCCATTTAGGACTGGGAAACAAACGCTAGCTTGCTTGACAAGAAAAACACTCTGCTTTTGAGAAAAGAGCACTCTTCTATTCTACTGTGTTTCCTATGGGGTCCGAACAGTGAGCTTGCTCAGAACAAAAGAACTGTGCTTTCTACACACACGGGCCATATCTAGTTCAACTCTGCTTAGGAAACTGACAAGAACAGTAGATCCTCTTCAGTCCAATACACTTTACATGCTGGGAACAGACGCCAGTGCTATTTGCTCTGTGTATGAAAATGGGAGCGCAATAGTGACTCTTCTTACCATAAAACAACTCTTGCTCGTAGGACCAGAAATTGCATGTGATTGAACTGCATTTAGGACTGGGAAACAAACGCTTGCTCGCCTTGCAAGAAACACATTCTGCTTTTGAGAAAAGAGCACTCTTCTGCTCTACTGTGTTTCCTATAGGGCCAGAAGAGTGAGCTTGCTCAGAACAAAAGAAGTGTACTTCCTACACACGGGCCATATCTAGTTCAACTTTGCTTAAGAAACTTACAAGAACAGTAGATCCTCTTCAGTCCAATACACTGTACATCCTGGGAACAGACGCGAGTCCTATTTGCCCTGTGTATGGCAATGGGAACACAATAGTGACTCTTCTTACTAGAAAACAACTCTTGCTTGTAGGACCAGAAACTGCATGTGATTCAACTCCATTTAGGACTGGGAAACAAAATCTAGCTCGCCTTACAAGAAACACACTCTACTTTTGAGAAAAGAGCACTCTTCTACTCTACTGTGTTTCCTATGGGGTCCGAACAGTGAGCTTGCTCAGAACAAAAGAACTGTGCTTCCTACACACACCAGCCATATCTAGTTCAACTCTGCTTAGGAAACTGACAAGAACAGTAGCTCCTCTTCTGTCCAATACACTGTACTTGCAAAGAACAGTAGCAAGTGTTGTTTGCTCTGTGTATGGCAATAGGAGGGCAATAGTGACTCTTCTTAACAGAAAACAACTCTTGCTCATAGGACAAGAAACTGCATGTAATTCAACTCCATTTAGGACTGCGAAAAAAAAGCTAGCTCACCTTACAAGAAACACACTCTGCTTCTGAGAAAAGAGCACTCTTCTACTCTTCTGTGTTTCCTATAGGGCCAGAACAGTGAGATTGCTCAGAACAAAAGAACTGTGCTTCCTACACACACGGGCTATATCTTGTTCAACTCTGCTTAGGAAACTGACAAGAACAGTAGCTCCTCTTCAGTCCAATACACTGTACTTGCTGGGAGCAGACGCGAGTGCTATTTGCACTGTTTATGGCAAAGGGAGCGAAATAGTGACTCTTCTTACCAGAAAACAAATCTTGCTCGTAGGACCAGAAACTGCATGTGATTCAACTCCATTTCTGACTGGGAAACAAACACTAGCTAGCCTTACAAGAAACACACTCTGCTTTTGAGAAAAGAGCACTCTTCTACTCTACTGTGTTTACTATGGAGTCCGAAAATTGAGCTTGCTCAGAACAAAAGAACTGTGCTTCACACACACGGGCCATATCTAGTTCAACTCTGCTTAGGAAACTGACAAGAACAGTAGCTCCTCTTCAGTCCAATACACTGTACTTGCTCGGAACAGATGTGAGTGCTATTTGCACTGTTTATCGCAAAGGGAGCACAATAGTGACTTTCCTTACAAGAATACATCCCTTGCTCGTAGGACCAGAAACTGCATGTGATTCAACTCCATTTTGGACTGGGAAACAAACGCTAGCTCGCCTTACAAGAAGCACACTCTGCTTTTGAGAAAAGAGCACTCTTCTATTCTACTGTGTTTCCTATGGGGTCCGAACAGTGAGCTTGCTCAGAACAAAAGAATTGTGCTTCCTACACACACGGGCCATATCTAGTTCAACTCTGCTTAGGAAACTGACAAGAACAGTAGATCATCTTCAGTCCAATACACTGTACATGCTGGGAACAGACGCCAGTGCTATTTGCCCTGTGTATGACAATGGGAGCGCAATAGTGACTCTTCTTACCAGAAAACAACTCTTGCTCGTAGGACCAGAAACTGCATGTGATTCAACTCCATTTAGGACTGGGAAACAAACGCTAGCTCGCTTTACAAGAAACACACTCTGCTTTTGAGAAAAGAGCACTCTTCTACTCTACTGTGTTTCCTATGGGGTCCGAACAGTGAGCTTGCTCAGAACAAAGAACTGTGCTTCCTTCACACACGGGCCATATCTAGTTCAACTCTGCTTAGGAAACTGACAAGAACAGTAGATCCTCTTCAGTCCAATACACTGTACATCCTGGGAACAGACGCGAGTCCTATTTGCCCTGTGTATGGCAATGGGAACACAATAGTGACTCTTCTTACTAGAAAACAACTCTTGCTTGTAGGACCAGAAACTGCAGGTGATTCAACTCCATTTAGGACTGGGAAACAAAATCTAGCTTGCCTTACAAGAAACACACTCTGCATTTGAGAAAGGAGCACTCTTCTTCTCTACTGTGTTTCCTATAGGACCAAAACAGTGAGCTTGCTCAGAACAAAAGAACTGTGCTTCCTACACACACCAGCCATATCTAGTTCAACTCTGCTTAGGAAACTGACAAGAACAGTAGATACTCTTCAGTCCAATACACTGTACATGCTGGGAACAGACGCCAGTGCTATTTGCCCTGTGTATGACAATGGGAGCGCAATAGTGACTCTTCTTACCAGAAAACAACTCTTGCTCCTAGGATCAGAAACTGCATGTGATTCAACTCCATTTAGGACTGGGAAACAAACGCTAGCTCGCCTTACAGGAAACACACTCTGCTTTTGAGAAAAGAGCACTCTTCTACTCTACTGTGTTTCCTATGGGGTCCGAACAGTGAGCTTGCTCAGAACAAAAGAACTTTGCTTCCTACACACGGGCCATATCTAGTTCAGCTCTGCTTAGGAAACTGACAAGAACAGTAGCTCCTCTTCAGTCCAATACACTGTACTTGCTCGGAACAGACATGAGTGCTATTTGCACTGTTTATCGCAAAGGGAGCACAATAGTGACTTTCCTTACAAGAATACATCCCTTGCTCGTAGGACCAGAAAATGCATGTGATTCAACTCCATTTTGGACTGGGAAACAAACGCTAGCTCGCCTTCCAAGAAACACACTCTGCTTTTGAGAAAAGAGCACTCTTCTAGTCTACTGTGTTTCCTATGGGGTCTGAAAATTTAGCTTGCTCAGAACAAAAAAACTGTGCTTCACACACACGGGCCATATCTAGTTCAACTCTGCTTAGGAAACTGACAAGAACAGTATCTCCTCTTCTGTCCAATACACTGTACTTGCTGGGAACAGACGCGAGTGCTATTTGCACTGTGTATGGCAATGGTAGAAAAATAGTGACTCTTCTTACTAGAAAAGAACTCTTGCTCGTAGGACCAGAAACTGATTGTGATTCAACTCCATTTAGGACTGGGAATAAAACGCTAGCTCACCTTACAAGAACCACACTCTGCTTCTGAGAAAAGAGCACTCTTCTACTCTTCTGTGTTTCCTATAGGGCCAGAACAGTGAGCTTGCTCAGAACAAAAGAACTGTGCTTCCTACACACACGAGCCATATCTAGTTCAACTCTGCTTAGGAAACTGACAAGAACAGCAGCTCCTCTTCAGTCCAATACACTGTACTTGCTGGGAACAGACGTGAGTGCTGTTTGCACTGTTTATTGCAAAGGTAGCACAATAGTGACTTTCATTACCAGAATACATCCCTTGCTCGTAGGACCAGAAACTGCATGTGATTCAACTCCATTTTGGACTGAGAAACAAATGCTAGCTCGCCTTACAAGAACACACTCTGCTTTTGAGAAAAGAGCACTCTTCTACTCTACTGTGTTTCCTATAGTGCCAGAACAGTGAGCTTGCTCAGAACAAAAGAACTGTGCTTTCTAAACACACGGGCCATATCTAGTTCAACTCTGCTTAGGAAACTGACAAGAGCAGTAGATCATCTTCAGTCCAATACACTGTACTTGCTGGGAACAGACGCGAGTGCTATTTGCCCTGTGTATGACAATGGGAGCACAATAGTGACTCTTCTTACCAGAAAACAACTCTTGTTCGTAGGACCACAAACTGCATGTGATTCAGCTAGATTTAGTACGGGAAAAAAACGCTAGCTCACCTTACAAGAAACACTCTCTGCTTTTGAGAAAAGAGCACTCTTCTACTCTACTGTGTTTCCTATAGGGCCAGAATAGTGAGCTTGCTCAGAACAAAAGAACTGTGCATCCTACAGACACTGGCTATATCTAGTTCAATTCTGCTTAGGAAACTGACAAGAACAGTTGGTCCACTTCAGTCCAATACACTGTACTTGCTGGGAGCAGAAGCCAGTGCTATTTGCCCTGTGTATGACAATGGGAGCTCAATAGTGACTCTTCTTACCAGAAAAATCTCTTGCTCGTAGGACCAGAAACTGCATGTGATTCAACTCCATTTAGGACTGCAAAACAAACGCTAGCTCGCCTTCCAAGAAACACACTCTGCTTTTGAGAAAAGAGCACTCTTCTACTCTACAGTGTTTCCTATGGGGTCTAAACAGTGAGCTTGCTCAGAACAAAAGAACTGTGCTTCCTACACACACGGCCCATATCTAGTTCAACTCTGCTTAGGAAACTGACAAGGACAGTAGCTCCTCTTCTGTCCAATACACTGTACTTGCAAAGAACAGTAGCAAGTGTTGTTTGCATTGTGTGTGGCAATAGGAGCGTAATAGTGACTCTTCTTACCAGAAAACAACTCTTGCTCATAGGACAAGAAACTGCATGTAATTCAACTACATTTAGGACTGGGAAACAAACGCTAGCTCACCTTACAAGAAACACACTCTGCTTTTGAGAAAAGAGCACACTTCTACTTTACTGTGTTTCCTTTAGGGCCAAAACAGTGAGCTTGCTCAAAACAAAAGAACTGTGCTTCCTACACACACGGGCTATATCTAGTTCAACTCTGCTTAGGAAACTGACAAGAACAGTAGCTCCTCTTCAGTCCAATACACTGTACTTGCTGGGAGTAGACGCGAGTGCTATTTGCACTGTGTATGGCAAAGAAAGCAAAATAGTGACTCTTCTTACCAGAAAACAACTCTTGCTTGTAAGATCAAAAACTGCATGTGATTCAACTCCAATTAGGACTGGGAAAGAAACGCTAGCTCGCCTTACAAGAAACACACTCTGCTTTTGAGAAAAGATCACTCTTCTACTCTATTGTGTTTTCTATAGGGCCTGAACAGTGAGCTTGCTCAGAACAAAAGAACTGTGCTTCCTACACACATGGGCCATATCTAGTTCAACTCTGTTTAGGAAACTGACAAGAACAGTAGATCCTCTTCAGTCCAATACACTGTACATGCTGGGAACAGACGCCAGTGCTATTTGCCCTGTGTATGACAATGGGAGTGCAATAGAGACTCTTCTTAACAGAAAACAACTCTTGCTCGTAGGACCAGAAACTGCATGTGATTCAACTCCATTTAGGACTGGGAAACAAATGCTAGCTTGCCTTACAAGAAACACACTCTGCTTTTGAGAAAAGAGCACTCTTCTAATCTACTGTGTTTCCTATAGTGCCAGAACAGTGAGCTTGCTCAGAACAAAAGAACTGTGCTTCCTACACAAACGGGCCATATCTAGTTCAACTCTGCTTAGGAAACTGACAAGAGCAGTAGATCATCTTCAGTCCAATACACTGTACATGCTGGGAACAGACGCCAGTGCTATTTGCCCTGTGTATGACAATGGGAGCGCAATAGTGACTCTTCTTACCAGAAAACAACTCTTGTTCGTAGGACCAGAAACTGCATGTGACTCAACTAGATTTAGGACAGGAAAAAAACGCTAGCTCGCCTTACAAAAAACACTCTCTGCTTTTAAGAAAAGAGCACTCTTCTACTCTACTGTGTTTCCTATAGGGCCAGAACAGTGAGCTTGCTCAGAACAAAAGAACTTTGCATCCTACACACACGGGCCATATCTAGTTCAACTCTACCTAGGAAACTGACAAGAAGAGTAGCTCCTCTCAGTCCAATACACTGTACTTAATGGGAACAGACGCGAGTGCTATTTGCACTGTGTATGGCAATGGGAGCACAATAGTGACTTTCCTTACCAGAAAACAACTCTTGCTCGTAGGACCAAAAACTACATGTGATTCCACTCCATTTAGGACTGGGAAACAAACGCTAGCTCGCCTTACAAGAAACACACTCTGCTTATGATAAAAGAGCACTCTTCTACTCTTCTGTGTTTCCTTTAAGTTCCAAACAGTGAGCTTGCTCACAAAAAAAGAACTGTGCTTCCTACACGCACGGGCTATATCTAGTTCAACTCTGCTTAGGAAACTGACAAGAACAGTAGTTCCTCTTCAGTCCAATACACTGTTCTTGCTGGGAACAGACGCCAGTGCTATTTGCCCTGTGTATTCCAATGGGAGCTCAATAGTGACTCTTCTTACCAGAAAACAACTCTTGCTCCTAGGAACAGAAACTGCATGTGATTCAACTCCATTTAGGACTGCAAAACAAACGCTAGCTCGCCTTACAAGAAACACACTCTGCTTTGGAGAAAAGTTCACTCTTCTCCTCTAATGTGTTTCCTATGTGTTCGATCAGTGAGCTTTCAGTACAATAGAACTGGTCTTCCTACACACACGGGCCATATCTAGTTCAACTCTGATTAGGAAACTGACAATAACAGTAGCTCCTCTTCAGTCCAATACACTGTACTTGATGGGAACACATGCGAGTCCTCTTTGCACTGTGTGTGGCAATGGGAGCGCAATAGTGACTTTCCTTACCAGAAAACAACTCTTTCTCGTAGGATCAAAAACTGCATGTGATTCAACTCCATTTAGGACTGCGAAATAAACGCTAGCTCGCCTTACAAGAAACATACTCTGCTTTTTAGAAAAGAGAACTCCTCCACTCTACTGTGTTTCCTGTGGGGTCCAAACAGTGAGCTTGCTCAGAACAAAAGAACTGTGCTTCCTACACACACGGGCCATATCTAGTTCAACTCTGCATAGGAAACTGACAAGAACAGTAGCTCCTCTTCAGTCCAATACACTGTACTTGCTGTGAACAGACGCGAGTGCTATTTGCACTTTATATGGCAATGGGAGCACAATAGTGACTCTTCTTACCAGAAAACAACTCTTGATTGTAGGACCAGAAACTGCATGGGATTCAACTCCATTTCATACTGGGAAACAAACAATAGGTCCCCTTACAAAAAACACACTCTGCTTTTGAGAAAAGAGCACTCTTCTACTCTATTTTGTTTCCTATAGGGCAAGAACAGTGATCTTGCTCAGAAAAAAGGAAGTGTGCTTCACACACACGGGCAATATCTAGGTCAATTCTGCTTACGAAACTGACAAGAACAGTAGCTCCTCTTCAGTCCAATACACTGTACGTGCTGGGAACAGAGGCGAGTGCTATTTGCACTGTGTATGGCAATGGGAGCACAATAGTGACTTTCCTTACCAGAAAACAACTCTTGCTCGTAGGATCAAAAACTGCATGTGATTCAACTCCATTTAGGACTGGGAAACAAACGCTAGCTCACCTTACAAGAATCACACTCTGCTTTTGAGAAAAGATCACTCTTCTACTCTACTGTGTTTTCTATAGGGCCAGAACAGTGAGCTTGCTCAGAACAAAAGAACTGTGCTTCCTACACACATGGCCATATCTAGTTCAATTCTGCTTAGGAAACTGACAAGAACAGTAGATCCTTTTCAGTCCAATAAACTGTACATGCTGGGAACAGACGCCAGTGCAATTTGCCCTGTGTATGACAATGGGAGCACAATAGTGACTCTTCTTAATAGAAAACAACTCTTGCTCGTAGGACCAGAAACTGCATGTGATTCAACTCCATTTAGGACTGGGAAACAAATGCTAGCTCGCCTTACAAGAAACACACTCTCTTTTTGAGAAAAGGGCACTCTTCTACTCTACTGTGTTTCCTATGGGTTCGATAAGTGAGCTTACAGTAGAAAAGAAGTGTGCTTCCTACACACACGGGCCATATCTAGTTCAACTCTGCTGAGGAAACTGACAAGAACAGTAGCTCCTCTTCAGTCCAATACACTGTACTTGATTGGAACAGACGCGAGTCCTCTTTGCACTGTGTGTGGCAATAGGAGCGCAATAGTGACTTTCCGTACCAGAAAACAACTCTTGCTCGTAGGATCAAAAACTGCATGTGATTCAACTCCATTTAGGACTGGGAAACAAATGCTAGCTCCCCTTACAAGAAACACACTCAGCTTTTGAGAAAAGATCACTCTTCTACTCTACGGTATTTCCTATAGGGTCAGAACAGTGAGCTTACTCAGAACAAAAGAACTGTGCTTTCTACACACACGGCCATATCTAGTTCAATTCTGCTGAGGAAACTGACAAGAACAGTAGATCCTCTTCAGTCCAATACACTGTTCATGCTGGGAACAGATGCCAGTGCTATTTGCCCTGTGTATGACAATGGGAGCGCAATAGTCACTCTTCTTACCAGAAAACAACTCTTGCACGTAGGACCAGAAACTGCATGTGATTCAACTCCATTTAGGACTGGGAAACAAATGCTAGCTCGCCTTATTAGGAACACACTCTGCTTTTGAGAAAAGAGCACTCTTCTAATCTACTGTGTTTACTATGGGTTCGAACAGTGAGCTTGCTCAGAACAAAAGAACTGTGCTTCCTACACATACGGGCCATATCTAGTTTAACTCCGCTTAGGAAACTGACAAGAACAGGAGCTCCTCTTCAGTCCAATACACTGTACTTGCTGGGAACAGACGCGAGAGCTATTTGCACTGTATATGGCAATGGGAGCGCAATAGTGGCTCTTCTTACCAGTTAACATCTCTTGCTCGTAGGACCAGAAACTGCATGGGATTCAACTCCATTTCAGACTGGGAAACAAGCACTAGTTCACCTTACAAGAAACACACTCTGCTTTTGAGAAAAGAGCACTCTTCTACTCTACTGTGTTTCCTATGGGGTCCGAACAGTCAGCTTGCTCAGAACAAAAGAACTGTGCTTTCTACACACACGGCCATATCTAGTTCAATTCTTCTTAGGAAACTGACAAGAACAGTAGCTCCTCTTCAGTCCAATACACTGTACTTGCTGGGAACAGACGCCAGTGCTATTTGCCCTGTGTATGACAATGGGAGTGCAATAGTGACTCTTCTTACCAGAAAACAATTCTTGCTCGTAGGACCAGAAACTGCATGTGATTCAACTCCATTTAGGACTGGGAAACAAATGCTAGCTCGCCTTACAAGAAACACACTCTGCTTCTCAGAAAAGAGCACTCTTCTACTCTACTGTGTTTCCTATAGGGCCAGAATAGTGAGCTTGCTCAGAACAAAAGAACTGTGCTTCCTACACACACGGGCCATACCTAGTTTAACTCCTCTTAGGAAACTGACAAGAACAGTAGCTCCTCTTCAGTCCAATACACTGTACATGCTGGGAACAACGCGAGAGCTATTTGCACTGTATATGGCAATGGGAGGGCAATAGTGACTCTTCTTACCAGTTAACATCTCTTGCTCGTAGGACCAGAAACTGCATGGGATTTAACTCCATTTAGGACTGGGAACCAAATGCTAGCTCGCCTTATAAGAAACACACTCTGCTTTTGAGAAAGGAGCACTCTTCCAATCTACTGTGTTTACTATGGGTTCGAACAGTGAGCTTGCTCAGAACAAAAGAACTGGGCTTCCTACACACGGGCCATATCTAGTTTAACTCCGCTTAGGAAACTGACAAGAACAGTAGCTCCTCCTCAGTCCAATACACTGTACTTGCTGGGAACAGACGCGAGAGCTATTTGCACTGTATATGTCAATGGGAGCACAATAGTGACTCTTCTTACCAGTTAACATCTCTTGCTCGTAGGACCAGAAACTGCATGGGATTCAACTCCATTTCTGACTGGGAAACAAGCACTAGTTCGCCTTACAAGAAACACACTCTGTTTTTGAGAAAAGAGCACTCTTCTACTCTACTGTGTTTCCTATGGGGTCCGAACAGTCAGCTTGCTCAGAACAAAAGAACTGTGCTTCCTACACACAGGGGCCATATCTAGTTCAACTCTGCTTAGGAAACTGACAAAAACAGTATCTCCTCTTCAGTCCAATACACTGTACTTGATGGGAACAGACGCGAGTCCTCTTTGCACTGTGTGTGGCAATGGGAGTGCAATTGTGACATTCCTTACCAGAAAACAACTCTAGCTCGTAGGACCAAAAACTGCATGTGATTCAACTCCATTTAGGACTGGGAAACAAACGCTAGCTCGCCTTACAAGAAACACACTCTGCTTTTGAGAAAAGAGCACTCTTCTACTCTACTGTGTTTCCTATAGGGCCAAAACAGTGAGCTTGCTCAGAACAAAAGAACTGTGTTTCCTATACACACGGCCATATCTAGTTCAATTCTGCTTAGGAAACTGACAAGAACAGTAGATCCTCTTCAGTCCAATACACTGTACATGCTGGGAACAGACGCCAGTGCTATTTGCCCTGTGTATGACAATGGGAGCGCAATAGTGACTCTTCTTACCAGAAAACAACTCTTGCTCGTAGGACCAGAAACTGCATGTGATTCAACTCCATTTAGGACTGGGAAACTAATGCTAGCTCGCCTTACAAGAAACACACTCTGCTTTTGATAAAGAGCACTCTTCTACTCTACTCCGTTTCCTATGTGTTCGATCAGTGAGCTTACAGTACAAATGAACTGGGCTTCCTACACACACGGGCCATATCTAGTTCAACTCTGCTTAGGAAACTGACAAGAACAGTAGCTCCTCTTCAGTCCAATACACTGTACATGCTGAGAACAGACGCCAGTGCTATTTGCCCTGTGTATGACAATGGGAGTGCAATAGTGACTCTTCTTACCAGAAAACAACTCTTGCTCGTAGGACCAGAAACTGCATGTGATTCAACTCCATTTACGACTGGGAAACAAACGCTAGCTCGCCTTACATGAAACACACTCATCTTCTCAGAAAAGAGCACTCTTCTACTCTACTGTGTTTCCAATAGGGCCAGAATAGTGAGCTTGCTCAGAACAAAAGAACTGTGCTTCCTACACACACGGGCCATACCTAGTTTAACTCAGCTTAGAAAACTGACAAGAACAGTAGCTCCTCTTCAGTCCAACACTGTACTTGCTGGGAACAACGCGAGAGCTATTTGCACTGTATATGGCAATGGGAGGGCAATAGTGACTCTTCTTACCAGTTAACATCTCTTGCTCGTAGGACCAGAAACTGCATGAGATTCAACTCCATTTCAGACTGGGAAACAAGCACTAGTTCGCCTTACAAGAAACACACTCTGCTTTGAGAAAAGAGCACTCTTCTACTCTACTGTGTTTCCTATGGGGTCCGAACAGTCAGCTTGCTCAGAACAAAAGAACTTTGCTTCTTACACACAGGAGCCATATCTAGTTCAACTCTGCTTAGGAAACTGACAAGAACAGTAGCTCCTCTTCAGTCCAATACACTGTACATGCTTGGAACAGACCTCAGTGCTATTTGCCCTGTGTGTGACAATGGGAGTGCAATAGTGACTCTTCTTACCAGAAAACAACACTTGCTCGTAGAACCAGAAACTGCATGTGATTCAACTCCATTTAGGACTGGGAAACAAATGCTAGCTCGCCTTACAAGAAACACACTCTGCTTTTGAGAAAAGAGCACTCTTCTACTCTACTCTGTTTCCTATGTGTTCGATCAGTGAGCTTACAGAACAAAAGAACTGTGCTTCCTACACACGGGCCATATCTAGTTCAATTTTGCTTAGGAAACTAACAAGAACAGTAGATTCTCTTCAGTCCCATACACTGTACTTGCTGGGAACAGACGCGAGTGCTATTTGCACTGTATATGTCAATGGCAGCAAAATAGTGACTCTTCTTACCAGAAAACAACTCTTGCTCGTAGGACCAGAAACTGCATGTGATTCAACTCCTTTTAGGATGGGAAACAAACGCTAGCTCGCCTTACAAGAAACACTCTCTGCTTTTGAGAAAAGAGCACTCTTCTACTCTACTGTATTTCCTATAGGACAATCATAGTGAGCTTGCTCAGATCAAAGAAACTGTGCTTCCTACACACACGGGCTATATCTAGTTCAACTCTGCTTAGGAAACTGACAAGAACAGTAGCTCCTCTTCAGTCCAATACACTGTACTTGGTGGGAACAGACGCCAGTGCTATTTGCCCTGTGTGTGACAATGGAAGCTCAATAGTGACTCTTCTTACCAGAAAACAACTCTTGCTCGTAGGACCAGACACTGCATGTGATTCAACTCCATTTAGGACTGGGAAAAAAACACTAGCTTGCCTTACAAGAAACACACTTTGCTTTTGAGAAAAGATCACTCTTCTATTCTAGTGTTTTTCCTATAGGGCAAGAACAGTGAGCTTGCTCAGAACAAAAGAACTGTGCTTCCTACACACACGGCCATATCTAGTTCAATTCTGCTTAAGAAACTGACAAGAACAGTAGATCCACTTCCGTCCCATACACTGTACTTGCTGGGAACAGACGCCAGTGCTATTTGCCCAGGGTATGTCAAAGGGAGCACAATAGTGACTCTTCTTACCATAAAACAATTCTTGCTCGTAGGACCAGAAACTGCATGTGATTCAACTCCATTTATAACTGGGAAAAACGCTAGCTCCCCTTACAATAACCACACTCTGCTTTTGAGAAAAGAGCACTCTTCTACTCTACAGTGATTCCTATGGGGTCTGAACAGTGAGCTTGCTCAGAACAAAAGAACTGTGCTTCCTACACACACGGGCCATATCCAGTTCAATTCTGCTTAGGAAACTGACAAGAACAGTAGATCCTCTTCAGTCCAATACACTGGACATGCATGGGACATTGCTAGTGCTATTTGCAATGTGTATGACAATGGGACCGCAATAGTGACTCTTCTTACCAGAAAACATCTCTTGCTCATAGGACCAGAAACTGCATGTGATTCAACTCCATTTAGGACTGCGCAAAAAACGCTAGCTTGCCTACAAGAAAAACACTCTGCTTTTGAGAAAAGGGCACTCTTCTACTCTAATGTGTTTCCTATGGGTTCGATCAGTGAGCTTACAGTACAAAAGAACTGTGCTTCCTACACACACGGGCCATATCTAGTTCAACTCTGCTTAGGAAACTGACAAGAACAGTAGCTCCTCTTCAGTCCCATACACTGTACTTGCTGGGAACAGACGCGAGTGCTATTTTGCACTGTGTATGGCAAAGGGAGCACAATAGTGACATTCCTTACCAGAAAACAACTCTTGCTCATAGGACCAGAAACTGCATGTGACTCAACTCCATTTCGGACTGGGAAAAAAACGCAAGCTCGCCTTACAGGAAACAGACTCTGCTTTTGAGAAAAGAGCACTCTTCTAATCTACTGTGTTTCATATAGGGCCAGAACAGTGAACTTGCTCAGAACAAATGAACTGTGCTTCCTACACACACAGGCCATATCTAGTTAAACTCTGCTTAGGAAACTGACAAGAACAGTAGCTCCTATTCAGTCCAATACTCTGTACATGCAGGGAACAGACGCCAGTGCTATATGCACTGTGTATGGCAATGGGAGCGCAATAGTGACTCTTATTACCAGAAAAAAACGCTTGCTCGTAGGACCAGAAACTGCACGGGATTCAATTCCATTTCTGACTGGGAAACAAACAGTAGCTTGCCTTTCAAGAAACACACTCTGCTTTTGAGAAAAGAGCACTCTTCTACTCTATAGTGTTTCATATGGTGTCCGAACAGTGAGCTTGCTCAGAACAAAAGAACTGTGCTTCCTACACACGGGCCATATCTAGTTCAACTCTGCTTAGGAAACTGACAAGAACAGTAGCTCCTCTTCAGTCCAATACACTGTACTTGCTGGAAACAGACACGAGTGCTATTTGCACTGTGTATGGCAAAGGGAGCGCAATAGTGACTTTCCTTAGCAGAAAACAACTCTTGCTGGTAGGACCAAAAACTGCATGTGATTCAACTCCATTTAGGACTGGGAAACAAACGCTAGCTCGCCTTACAAGAAACACACTCTGCTTTTGAGAAAAGAGCACTCTTCTACTCTACTGTGTTTCCTATGGGGTCCGAACAGTGAGCTTGCTCAGAACAAAAGAACTGTGCTTCCTACACACACGGGCTGTATCTAGTTCAACTCTGCTTAGGAAACGGACAAGAACAGTAGCTCCTCTTCAGTCCAATACACTGTACTTGCTGGAAACAGACACGAGTGCTATTTGTACTGTGTATGGCAAAGGGAGCGCAATAGTGACTTTCCTTACCAGAAAACAACTCTTGCTGGTAGGACCAAAAACTGCATGTGATTCAACTCCATTTAGGACTGGGAAACAAACGCTAGCTCGCCTTACAAGAAACACACTCTGCTTTTGAAAAAGAGCACTCTTCTTCTCTACTGTGTTTCCTATAGGGTCCGAACAGTGAGCTTGCTCTGAACAAAAGAACTGTGCTTCCTACACACACGGCCATATCTAGTTCAATTCTGCTTAGGAACCTGACAAGAACAGTAGCTCCTCTTCAGTCCAATACACCGTACTTGCTGGGAACAGACGCCAGTGCTATTTGTCCCGTGTATGGCAATGGCAGCGCAATAGTGACTACACTTACCATAAAAGAACTCTTGCTCGTAGGATTAGAAACTGCATGTGATTCAACTCCATTTAGGACTGGGAAACAAATGCAAGCTCGCCTTATAGGAAACAGACTCTGCTTTTGAGAAAAGAGCACTCTTCTAATCTACTGTGTTTCCTAGAGGGCCAGAACAGTGAACTTGCTCAGAACAAATGAACTGTTCTTCCTACACACACAGGCCATATCTAGTTAAACTCTGCTTAGGAAACTGACAAGAACAGTAGCTCCTATTCAGTCCAATACACTGTACATGCTGGGAACAGACGCGAGTGCTATTTGCCCTGTGTATGGCAATGGGAGCGCAATAGTGACTCTTCTTACCAGAAAAAAACTCTTGCTCGTAGGACCAGAAACTGCACGGGATTTAATTCCATTTCTGACTGGGAAACAAACAGTAGCTTGCCTTTCAAGAAACACACTCTGCTTTTGAGAAAAGAGCACTCTTCTACTCTACAGTGTTTCCTATGGTGTCCGAACAGTGAGCTTGCTCAGAACAAAAGAACTGTGCTTCCTACACACGGGCCATATCTAGTTCAACTCTGCTTAGGAAACTGACAAGAACAGTAGCTCCTCTTCAGTCCAATACACTGTACTTTCTGGAAACAGACGCGAGTGCTATTTGCACTGTGTATGGCAAAGGGAGCGCAATAGTGACTTTCCTTACCAGAAAACAACTCTTGCTGGTAGGACCAAAAACTGCATGTGATTCAACTCCATTTAGGACTGGGAAACAAACGCTAGCTCGCCTTACAAGAAACACACTCTGCTTTTGAGAAAAGAGCACTCTTCTACTCTACTGTGTTTCCTATAGGGCCAGAACAGAGAGCTTGCTCAGAACAAAAGAACTGTGCTTCCTACATACACGGCCATATCTAGTTCAATTCTGCTTAGGAAACTGAAAAGAACAATAGATCCTTTTCAGTCCAATAAACTGTACATGCTGAGAACAGACGCGAGTGCTATTTGCACTATGTAAGGCAATGGGAGCGCAATAGTGACTTTCCTTACCAGAAAACAACTCTTGCTCGTAGGACCAGAAACTGCATGTGATTCAACTCCATTTAGGACTGGGAAACAAACGCTAGCTCACCTTACAAGAAACACACTCTGCTTTTGAGAAAAGAGCACTCTTCTACTCTAATGTGTTTCCTATGGGGTCCGAACAGTGAGCTTGCTCAGAACAAAAGAACTGTGCTTCCTACACACACGGGCTGTATCTAGTTCAACTCTGCTTAGGAAACTGACAAGAACAGTAGCTCCTCTTCAGTCCAATACACTGTACTTGCTGGAAACAGACACGAGTGCTATTTGTACTGTGTATGGCAAAGGGAGCGCAATAGTGACTTTCCTTACCAGAAAACAACTCTTGCTGGTAGGACCAAAAACTGCATGTGATTCAACTCCATTTAGGACTGGGAAACAAACGCTAGCTTGCCTTACAAGAAACACACTCTGCTTTTGAAAAAGAGCACTCTTCTACTCTACTGTGTTTCCTATAGGGTCCGAACAGTGAGCTTGCTCTGAACAAAAGAACTGTGCTTCCTACACTCGGCCATATCTAGTTCAATTCTGCTTAGGAACCTGACAAGAACAGTAGATCCTCTTCAGTCCAATACACCGTACTTGCTGGAACAGACGCCAGTGCTATTTGTCCCGTGTATGGCAATGGCAGTGCAATAGTGACTACTCTTACCATAAAAGAACTCTTGCTCGTAGGATTAGAAACTGCATGTGATTTAACTCCATTTAGGACTGGGAAACAAACGCTATATCGCCTTTCAAGAAACACACTCTGCTTTTGAGAAAAAAGCAGTCTTCTACTCTACTGTGTTTCCTAGAGGGCCAGAACTGAGAGATTGCTCAGAACAAAAGAACTGTGCTTCCTACATACAGGGCCATATCTAGTTCAATTCTGCTAAGGAAACTGACAAGAAAATAGATCCTTTTCAGTCCAATACACTGTACATGCTGGGAACAGACGCGAGTGCTATTTGCCCTGTGTATGACAATGGGAGCGCAATAGCGACTCTTCTTACCAGAAAACAACTCTTGCTCGTAGGACCAGAAACTGCATGTGATTCAACTCCATATAGGACTGGAAAATAAACTAGCTGGCCTTACAAGAAACACACTCTGCTTTTGAGAAAAGAGTACTCTTCTACTCTACTGTGTTTCCTATGTTGTCCGAACAGTGAGCTTGATCAGAACAAGAGAACTGTGCTTCCTACATACACGGGCCATATCTAGTTCAACTCTGCTTAGAAAACTGACAAGAACAGTAGCTCCTCTTCAGTCCAATACACTGTACTTGCTGGGAACAGACGCGAGTGCTATTTGCACTGTGTATGGCAATGAGCGCACAATAGTGACATTCTTTACCAGAAAACAACTCTTGCTCATAGGAAAAAAAACTGCCTGTGATTCAACTCCATTTAAAACTGGGAAATAAATGCTAGCTCGCCTTACAAGAAACACACTCTGCTTTTGAGAAAAGAGCACTCTTCTACTCTACTGTGTTTCCTATAGGGCCAGAACAGTAAGCTTGCACAGAACAAAAGAGGTGTGCTTCCTACACACACGGCCATATCTAGTTCAATTCAGCTTAGGAAACTGACAAGAACAGTATACCCTCTTCAGTCAAATACACTGCACATGCTGGGAACAGACACCAGTGCTATTTGCCCTGTGTATGACAATGGGAGCGCAATAGTGACTCTTCTTACCAGAAAACAACTCGTGCTCGTAGGACCAGAAACTGCATGTGACTCAACTCCATTTAGGACTGGGAAAGAAACGCTAGCTCGCCTTACAAGAAACACACTCTGCTTTTAAGAAAAGAGCACTCTTCTACTCTACTGTGTTTCCTATAGGGCCAGAACAGTGAACTTGCTCAGAACAAAAGAACTGTGCTTCCTACACACAGGGGCCATATCTAGTTCAACTCTGTTTCGGAAACTGACAAGAACAGTAGCTCCTCTTCAGTCCAATACTCTGTACATGCAGGGAACAGACGCGAGTGCTATTTAAACTGAGTATGGCAATGGGAGCGCAATAGTGACGCTTCTTACAAGAAAAAAACTCTTGCTCGTTGGACCAGAAACTGCACGGGATTCAATTCCATTTCTGCCTGGGAAACAAACACTAGCTCGCCTTTCAATAAACACACTCTGCTTTTGAGAAAAGAGCACTCTTCTACTCTACTGTTTTTCCTATGGGGTCCAAACAGTGAGCTTGCTCAGAACAAAAGAACTGTGCTTTCTACACACATGGCCATATCTAGTTCAATTCTGCTTAGGAACCTGACAAAAACAGTAGCTCCTCTTCAGTCCAATACACTGTACTTGCTGGGAACCAATGCCAGTGCTATTTGCCCTGTGTATGACAATGGGAGCACAATAGTGTCTCTTCTTACCAGAAAACAAATCTTGCTCGTAGGACCAGAAAGTGCATGTGATTCAACTCCATTTAGGACTGGGAAACAAACGCTAGCTCGCCTTACAAGAAACACACTCTGCTTTTGAGAAAAGAGCACTCTCCTACTCTACTGTGTTTCCTATGGGGTACGAACAGTGAGCTTGCTCAGAAAAAAGAACTGTGCTTCATACACACACGTGCCATATCTAGTTCAACTCTGCTTAGGAAACTGACAAGAACAGTAGCTCCTCTTCAGTCCAATACACTGTACTTGCTGAAAACAGACGCGAGTGCTATTTGCACTGTGTATGGCAAAGGGAGCGCAATAGTGACTTTCCTTACTACAAAACAACTCTTGCTGGTAGAACCAAAAACTGCATGTGATTCAACTCCATTTAGGACTGGGAAACAAACGCTAGCTCGCCTTACAAGAAACACACTCTGCTTTTGAGAAAAGAGCACTCTTCTACTCTACTGTGTTTCCTATAGGGCCAGAACAGAGAGCTTGCTCAGAACAAAAGAACTGTGCTTCCTACATACAGGGCCATATCTAGTTCAATTCTGCTTAGGAAACTGACAAGAACAATAGATCCTTTTCAGTCCAATACACTGTAAATGCTGGGAACAGACGCGAGTGCTATTTGCCCTGGGTATTACAATGGGATCCCAATAGTGACTCTTCTTACCAGAAAACAACTCTTGATTGTAGGACCAGAAAGTGCATGTGATTCAACTCCGTTTAGGACTGGGAAACAAACACTAGCTTGCCTTTCAAGAAACACACTCTGCTTTTGAGAAAAGAGCACTCTTCTACTCTACAGTATTTCCTATAGGGTCCGAACAGTGAGCTTGCTCAGAAAAAAAGAACTGTGCTTCCTACACACACGGGCTATATCTCGTTCAACTCTGCTTAGGAAACTGACAAGAACAGTAGCTCCTCTTCAGTCCAATACACTGCACATGCTGGGAACAGACGCCAGTGCTATTTGCCCTGTGTATGACAATGGGAGTTCAATAGTGACTCTTCTTACCAGAAAAAAAAACTCTTGAACGTAGGACCAGAAACTGCATGTGATTCAACTCCGTTTAGGACTGTGCAACAAACGCTATCTTGCCTTACAAGAAAAACACTCTGCTTTTGAGAAAGGGCACTCTTCTACTCTAATGTGTTTCCTATGGGTTCGATCAGTGAGCTTACAGTACAAAAGAACTGTGCTTCCTACACACACAGGCCATATCTAGTTCAACTCTGCTGAGGAAACTGACAAGAACAGTAGCTCCTCTTCAGTCCAATACACTGTAACTTGATGGGAACAGACGCGAGTCCTCTTTGCACTGTATATGGCAATGGGAGCGAAATAGTGACTCTTCTTACCAGAAAACAACTCTTGCTCCTAGGACCAGAAACTGCATGTGATTCAACTCCTTTTAGGACGGGAAACAAACGCTAGCTCACCTTACAAGAAACACTCTCTGCTTTTGAGAAAAGAGCACTCTTCTACTCTACTGTATTTCCTATAGGACAGGAATAGTGAGCTTGCTCAGAACAAAAGAACTGTGCTTCCTGCACACACGGCCATATCCAGTTCAATTCTTCTTACTAAACTGACAAGAACAGTAGATCCTCTTCAGTCCAATACACTGTACATGCTGGGAACACACGCGAGTGCTATTTGAACTGTGTATGACAATGGGAGCTCAGTAGTGACTCTTCTTACCAGAAAAAAACTCTTGCTCGTAGGACCAGAAACTGCTTGTGATTCAACTCCATTTATAACTGGGAAACAAACGCTAGCTCGCCTTACAATAAACACACTCTGCTTTTGAGAAAAGAGCACTCTTCTAGTCTAATGTGTTTTTTGTAGTGCCAGAATAGTGCGCTTGCTCAGAACAAAAGAACTGTGCTTCCTACACACACCGACACTCTTCTACTCTACAGTGATTCCTATGGGGTCTGAACAGTGAGCTTGCTCAGAACAAAAGAACTGTGCTTCTTAAACACATGGGCTATATCTAGTTCAACTCTGCTTAAAAAACTGACAAGAACAGTAGCTCCTCTTCAGTCCAATACACTGTACTTGCTGGGAACAGACTCCATGCTATTTGCCCTGTGTATTACAATGGGAGTTCAATAGTGACTCTTCTTACCAGAAAAAAATCTCTTGCTCATAGGACCAGAAACTGCATGTGATTCAACTCCATTTAAGACTGCGCAACAAACGCTGGCTTGCCTTACAAGAAAAACACTCTGCTTTTGAGAAAAGGGCACTCTTCTACTCTAATGTGTTTCCTATGGTTTCGATCAGTGAGCTTACAGTACAAAAGAACTGTGCTTCCTACACACACGGGCCATATCTAGTTCAAATCTGCTTAGGAAACTGACAAGAACAGTAGCTCCTCTTCAGTCCAATACACTGAACTTGATGGGAACAGACGCGAGTCCTCTTTGCACTGTGTGTGGCAATGGGAGGGCAATAGTGATTTTCCTTACCAGAAAACAACTCTTGCTCGTAGGATCAAAAACTGCATGTGATTCAACTACATTTAGGACTGGGAAACAAACGCTAGCTCGCCTTAGAAGAAACACACTCTGCTTTTGAGAAAAGAGCACTCTTCTACTCTACTGTGTTTCCTATGGGGTCCGAACAGTGAGCTTGCTCAGAACAAGAGAACTGTACTTCCTATAACACACGGGCCATATCTAGTTCAACTCTGCTTAGGAAACTGACAAGAACAGTAGCTCCTCTTCAGTCCAATACACTGTACTTGCTGGAAGCAGACACGAGAGCTATTTGCACTGTGTATGGCAAAGGGAGCGCAATAGTGACTTTCCTTACCAGAAAACAACTCTTGCTGGTAGGACCAAAAACTGCATGTGATTCAACTCCATTTAGGACTGGGAAACAAACGCTAGCTCCCCTTACAAGAAACCCACTCTGCTTTTGAGAAAAGAGCACTCTTGTACTCTACTGTGTTTCCTATAGGGCCAGAACAGAGAGCTTGCTCAAAACAAAAGAACTGTGCTTCATACATACACGGCCATATCTAGTTCAATTCTGCTTAGGAAACTGACAAGAACAATAGATCCTTTTCAGTCCAATACACTGTACATGCTGGGAACAGACGCCAGTGCTATTTGCACTATGTATGGCAATGGGAGCGCAATAGTGACTTTCCTTACCAGAAAACAACTCTTGCTCGTAGGACCAGAAACTGCATGTGATTCAAGTCCAATTAGGACTGGGAACCAAAGGCTAGCTCACCTTACAAGAAACACACTCTGCTTTGAGAAAAGAGCACTCTTCTACTCTACTGTGTTTCCTATAGGGCCAGAATAGTGAGCTTGCTCAGAACAAAACAACTGTGCTTCCTACACACACGGGCTGTATCTAGTTCAACTCTGCTTAGGAAACTGACAAGAACAGTAGCTCCTCTTCAGACTAATACACTGTACTTGCTGGAAACAGACGCGAGTGCTATTTGCACTGTGTATGGCAAAGGGAGCGCATTAGTGACTTTCCTTACCAGAAAAAAACTCTTGCTTGTAGGACCAAAAACTGCATGTGATTCAACTCATTTAGGACTGGGAAACAAACGCTAGCTCGCCTTACAAGAAACACACTCTGCTTTTGAGGAAAGAACACTCTTCTACTCTACTGAGTTTCCTATAGGGCCAGAACAGAGAGCTTGCTCAGAACAAAAGAACTGTGCTTCCTACATACACGGCCATATCTAGTTCAATTCTGCTTAGGAAACTGACAAGAACAGTAGCTCCTCTTCAGTCCAATACACTGTACTTGCTGGGAACAGATGTGAGTGCTATTTGCACTATGTATGGCAATGGGAGCGCAATAATGACTTTCCTTTCCAGAAAACAACTCTTGCTCGTAGGACCAGAAACTGCATGTGATTCAACTCCATTTAGGACTGGGAAACAAATGCTAGCTTGCCTTACAAGAAACACACTCTCCTTTTGAGAAAAGAGCACACTTCTGCTCTACTGTGTTTCCTATGGGGTCCGAACAGTGAGCTTGCTCAGAACAAAAGAACTGTGCTTCCTACATACACGGGCCATATCTATTTCAACTCTGCTTAGGAAACTGACAAGAACAGTAGCTCCTCTTCAGTCCAATACACTGTACTTGCTGGAAACAGACACGAGTGCTATTTGCACTGTGTATGGCAATGGGAGCGCAATAGTGACTTTCCTTACCAATAAACAGCTCTTGCTCGTAGGATAAGAAACAGCATGTTATTCAACTCCATTTAGCACTGGGAAAAAAACACTAGCTGGCCTTACAAGAAACACACTCTGCTTTTGAGAAAAGAGCACTCTTCTACTCTACTGTGTTTCCTATGGTGTCCGAACAGTGAGCTTGCTCAGAACAAAAGAACTGTGCTTCCTACACACACGGGCTGTATCTAGTTCAACTCTGCTTAGAAAACTGACAAGAACAGTAGCTCCTCTTCAGTCCAATACACTGTACTTGCTGGGACTGACGCGAGTGCTATTTGCACTGTGTATTGCAATGGGAGCGCAATAGTGACTTTCCTACCAGAAAACAACTCTTGCTCGTAGGACCAGAAACTGCATGTGATTCAACTCCATTTATGACTGGGAAACAAACGCTAGCTCGCCTTACAAGAAACACACTCTGCTTTTGAGAAAAGAGCACTCTTCTACTCTACTGTGTTTCCTATAGGGCCAGAACAGTGAGCTTGCTCAGAACAAAAGAACTGTACTTCCTAAACAAACGGGCCATATCTAGTTCAACTCTGCTTAGGAAACTGAGAAGAAAAGTAGCTCTTCTTCATGCCAATACACTGTACATGCTGGGAACAGACGCGAGTGCAATTTGCACTGTGTATGGCAATGAGAGCACAATAGTGACATTCCTTACCAGAAAACAACTCTTGCTCATAGGACCAAAAACTGCATGTGATTCAACTCCATTTAGAACTGGGAAATAAATACTAGCTCGCCTTACAAGAAACACTATCTGCTTTTGAGAAAAGAGCACTCTTCTACTCTACTGTGATTCCTATAGGGCCAGAACAGTGAGCTTGATCAGAACAAGAGAACTTTGCTTCCTACACACACGGCCATATCTAGTTCAATTCTGCTTAGGAAACTGACAAGAACTGTAAATCCTCCTCAGTCCAATACACTGTACATGCTGGGAACAGACGCCAGTGCTATTTGCCCTGTGTATGACAATGGGAGCAAAATATTGACTCTTCTTACCAGAAAACAAATCTTGCTCGTAGGACAACAAACTGCATGGGATTCAACTCCATTTAGTACTGGGAAACAAACGCTATCTCGCCTCACAAGAAACACACTCTGCTTATGAGAAAAGAGCACTCTTCTTCTGTACTGTATTTCCTATGGGTTCCGAACAGTGAGCTTGCTCAGAACAAAAGGACTGTGCTTCCTACACACACGGGCCATATCTAGTTCAACTCTGCTTAGGAAACTGACAAGAACAGTAGCTCCTCTTCAGTCCAATACTCTGTACATGCTGGGAACAGACGACAGTGCTATATGCACTGTGTATGGCAATGGGAGCGCAATAGTGACTCTTATTACCAGAAAAAAACTCTTGCTCGTAGGGCGAGAAACTGCACGGGATTCAATTCCATTTCTGACTGGGAAACAAACACTAGCTTGCCTTTCAAGAAACACACTTTGCTTTTGAGAAAAGAGGACTCTTCTAATCTACAGTGTTTCCTATGTTGTCCGAACAGTGAGCTTGCTCAGAACACAAGAACTGTGCTTCCTACACACACGGGCCAGATCTAGTTCAACTCTGCTTAGGAAACTGACAAGAACAGTAGCTCCTCTTCAGTCCAATACACTGTACTTGCTGGGAACAGACGTGAGTGCTATTTGCACTATGTATGGCAATGGGAGCGCAATAATGACTTTCCTTACCAGAAAACAACTCTTGCTCGTAGGACCAGAAACTGCATGTGATTCAACTCCATTTAGGACTGGGAAACAAACGCTAGCTCGCCTTACAAGAAACACACTCTGCTTTTAAGAAAAGAGGACTCTTCTACTCTACTGTGTTTCCTATGGGGTCCGAACGATGAGCTTGCTCAGAACAAAAGAACTGTGTTTCCTACACACGGGCCATATCTAGTTCAACTCTGCTTAGGAAACTGACAAGAACAGTAGCTCCTCTTCAGTCCAATACACTGTACTTGCTGGAAACAGACACGAGTGCTATTTGCACTGTGTATGGCAAAGGGAGCACAATAGTGACTTTCCTTACCAGAAAACAACTCTTGCTGGTAGGACCAAAAACTGCATGTGATTCAACTCCATTTTGGACTTGGAAACAAACGCTAGCTCGCCTTACAAGAAACACACTCTGCTTTTGAGAAAAGAGCACTCTTCTACTCTACTGTGTTTCCTATAGAACCAGAACAGAGAGCTTGCTCAGAACAAAAGAACTGTGCTTCCTACATACACGGCCATATCTAGTTCAATTCTGCTTAGGAAACTGACAAGAACAATAGATCCTTTTCAGTCCAATACACTGTACTTGCGGGGAAGAGACGCGAGTGCTATTTGCACTGTGTATGGCTATTGGAGCACAATAGTGACTCGTCTTACCAGAAAACAAGTCTTCCTCGTAGGACAAAAAACTGCATGTGACTCAACTCCATTTAGGACTGGGAAACAAACGCTAGCTCGCCTTACAAGAAACACACTCTGCTTTTGAGAAAAGAGCACTCTTCTACTCTACTGTGTTTCCTATGGGGTTCGAACAGTGAGCTTGCTCAGAAAAAAAGAACTGTACTTCCTGCACACACGGCCATATCTAGTTCAATTCTGCTTAGGAACCTGACAAGAACAGTAGATCCTCTTCAGTCCAATACACTGTACTTGCTGGGAACAGACGCCAGGGCAATTTGTCCTGTGTATGACAATGGCTGCGCAATTGTGACTCTTCTTACCTTAAAACAATTCTTGCACGTAGGACCAGAAACTGTATGTGATTCAACTCCATTTAGGACTGGAAAACAAACCCTAGCTCGCCTTACAAGAAACACATTCTGCTTTCGAGAAAAGAGCACTCATCTACTCTACTGTGTTTCTTATAGGGCCAGAATAGTGAGCTTGCTCAGAACAAAAGAACTCTGCTTCCTACACACACGGGCCATATCTAGTACAATCTGCTTAGGAAACTGACAAGAACAGTAGCTCCTCTTCAGTCCGATACACTGTACTTGCTGGGAACAGACGCGAGTGCTATTTGCACTGTGTGTGGCAATGGGAGTGCAATAGTGACTTTCCTACCAGAAAACAACTCTTGCTCGAAGGACCAGAAACTGCATGTGATTCAACTCCATTTAGGACTGGGAAACAAATGCTAGCTCGCCTTTCATGAAACACACTCTGCTTTTGAGAAAAGAGCACTCTTCTATTCTACTGTGTTTCCTATGGGGTCCGAACAGTGAGCTTGCTCAGAACAAAAGAACTGTGCTTCCTACACACACGGGCCATATATAGTTCAACTCTGCTTAGGAAACTGACAAGAACAGTAGCTCCTCTTCAGTCCAATACACTGTACTTGCTGGGAACAGACGTGAGTGCTATTTGCCTGAGTATGGCAATGGGAGCGCAATAGTGACTTTCCTTACCAAAAAACAACTCCTGTTTGTAGGACCAGAAACTGCATGTGATTCAACTCCGTTTAGGACTGGGAAAAAAATTCTAGCTCGCCTTACATGAAACACTCTCTGCTTTTGAGAAAAGAACACTCTTCTACTCTACTGTGTTTCCTATGGGGTCCAAACAGTGAGCTTACTCAGAAAAAAGAACTGTGCTTCCTACACACATGGACCATATCTAGTTCAACTCTGCTTAGGAGACTGACAAGAACAGTAGCTCCTCTTCAGTCCGATACACTGTACTTGCTGGGAACAGACGCGAGTGCTATTTGCACTGTGTATGGCAATGGGAGCGCAATAGTGACTTTCCTTACTAGAAAACAACTCTTGATCGTAGGACCAGAAACTGCATGTGATTCAACTCCGTTTAGGACTGGGAAACAAATGCTAGCTGGCCTTACATGAAACACTCTCTGCTTTTGAGAAAAGAGCACTCTTCTACTCTACTGTGTTTCCTATGGGGTCCAAACAGTGAGCTTGCTCAGAACTAAGAACTGTGCTTCCTACACAAATGGACCATATCTAGTTCAACTCTGCTTAGGAAACTGACAAGAACAGTAGCTCCTCTTCAGTCCGATACACTGTACTTGCTGGGAACAGACGCGAGTGCTATTTGCACTGTGTATGGCAAAGGGAGCACAATAGTGACTTTCCTTACCAGAAAACAACTCTTGCTTGTAGGACCAGAAACTGCATGTGATTCAACTCCATTTAGGACTGGGAAACAAATGATAGCTTGCCTTACAAAAAACACACTCTGCTTTTGAGAAAATAGCACTCTTCTACTCTACTGTGTTTCCTATGGGGTCCGAACAGTGAGCTTGCTCAGAACAAAAGAACTGTGCTTCCTACACACACGGCCATATCTCGTTCAATTCTGCTTAAGAACCTGACAAGAACAGTAGATCCTCTTCAGTCCAATACACTGTACTTGCTGCGAACAGACGCTAGTGCTATTTGTCCTGTGTATGGCAATGGCAGCACAATAGTGACTATTCTTACCATAAAACAACTCTTGCTCGTAGGACAGAAACTGCATGTGATTCCACTCCATTTAGGACTGGGAAACAAACGCTATCTCACCTTACAAGAAACACACTCTGCTTTAGAGAAAAGAGCACTCTTCTACTCTACTGTGTTTCCTATGGGGTCCAAACAGTGAGCTTGCTCAGAACATAAGAACTGTGCTTCCTACACACAAGGACCATATGTAGTTCAACTCTGCTTAGGAAACTGACAAGAACAGTAGCTCCTATTCAGTCCAATACACTGTACTTGCTGGGAAAAGACGCGAGTGCTATTTGCCCTGTGTATGGCAATGGGAGCGCAATAGTGACTTTCTCTACCAGAAAACAACTCTTGTCCGTAGGACCAGAAACTGCATGTGATTCAACTCCATTTAGGACTAGGAAACAAATGCTAGCTCGCCTTACAAGAAACACACTCTGCTTTTGAGAAAAGAGCACTCTTCTACTCTACTGTGTTTCCTATAGGGCCAGAACAGTGAGCTTGCTCAGAACAAAGAACTGTGCTATCTACACACACGGTCCTTATGTAGTTCAACTCTGCTTAGGAAACTGACAAGAACAGTAGCTCCTCTTCAGTCCGATACACTGTATTTGCTGGGAACAGACGCGAGTGCTATTTGCACTGTGTATGGCAATGGGAGAGCAATAGTGACTTTCCTTACCAGAAAACAACTCTTGCTAGTAGGACCAGAAACTGCATGTGTTTTAACTCCATTTAAGACTGGGAAACAAACGCTAGCTCGCCTTACAAGAAACACACTCTTCTTTTGAGAAAAGAGCACTCTTCTACTCTACTGTGTTTCCTATGGGGTCCAAACAGTGAGCTTGCTCAGAACAAAAGAAATGTGCTTCCTACACACATGGACCATATCTAGTTCAACTCTGCTTAGGAAACTGACAAGAACAGTAGCTCCTATTCAGTCCAATACACTGTGCTTGCTGGGAACAGACGCGAGTGCTATTTGCACTGTGTATGGCATTTGGAGCGCAATAGTGACTTTTCTTACCAGAAAACAACTCTTGCTCGTAGGACTAAAAACTGCCTGTGACTCAACTCCATTTAGGACTGGGAAACAAACGCGAGCTCGCCATACAGGAAACACACTCTGCTTTAGAGAAAAGAGCACTCTTCTACTCTACTGTGTTTCCTATAGGGCCAGAACATTGAGCTTGCTGAGAACATAATAACTGTGCTTCCTACACACACAGGCCATATCTAGTTCAAGTCTGCTTAGGAAACTGACAAGAACAGTAGCTCCTCTTCAGTCTGATACACTGTACTTGCCGAGAGCAGATGTGAGTGCTACTTGCACTGTGTATAACAAAGGGAGCGCAATAGTGACTTTCCTTACCAGAAAACAACTCTTGCTCATAGGACCACACACTGCATGTGTTTCAACGCCATTTAGGACTGGGAAACAAATGCTAGCTCTCCTTACAAGAAACACACTCTGCTTCTGAGAAAAGAGCACTCTTCTACTCTACTGTGTTTCCTATGGGGTCCGAACGGTGAGCTTGCTCAGAACAAAAGAACTGTGTTTCCTACACACGGGCCATATCTAGTTAAACTCTGCTTAGGAAACTGACAAGAACAGTAGCTCCTCTTCAGTCCAATACACTGTACTTGCTGGAAACAGACACGAGTGCTATTTGCACTGTGTATGGCAAAGGGAGCGCAATAGTGATTTTCCTTACCAGAAAACAACTCTTGCTGGTAGGACCAAAAACTGCATGTGATTCAACTCCATTTTGGACTGGGAAACAAACGCTTGCTCGCCTTACAAGAAACACACTCTGCTTTTGAGAAAAGAGCACTCTTCTACTCTACTGTGTTTCCTATAGAACCAGAACAGAGAGCTTGCTCAGAACAAAAGAACTGTGCTTCCTACATACACGGCCATATCTAGTTCAATTCTGCTTAGGAAACTGACAAGAACAATAGATCCTTTTCAGTCCAATACACTGTACTTGCGGGGAAGAGACGCGAGTGCTATTTGCACTGTGTATGGCAATTGGAGCACAATAGTGACTCGTCTTACCAGAAAACAACTCTTGCTTGTAGGACCAGAAACTGCATGTGATTCAACTCCATTTAGGACTGGGAAACAAATGATAGCTTGCCTTACAAAAAACAAACTCTGCTTTTGAGAAAATAGCACTCTTCTACTCTACTGTGTTTCCTATGGGGTCCGAACAGTGAGCTTGCTCAGAACAAAAGAACTGTGCTTCCTACACACACGGCCATATCTCGTTCAATTCTGCTTAGGAACCTGACAAGAACAGTAGATCCTCTTCAGTCCAATACACTGTACTTGCTGCGAACAGACGCTAGTGCTATTTGTCCTGTGTATGGCAATGGCAGCACAATAGTGACTATTCTTACCATAAAACAACTCTTGCTCGTAGGACAGAAACTGCATGTGATTCCACTCCATTTAGGACTGGGAAACAAACGCTAGCTCACCTTACAAGAAACACACTCTGCTTTAGAGAAAAGAGCACTCTTCTACTCTACTGTGTTTCCTATGGGGTCCAAACAGTGAGCTTGCTCAGAACATAAGAACTGTGCTTCCTACACACAAGGACCATATGTAGTTCAACTCTGCTTATGAAACTGACAAGAACAGTAGCTCCTATTCAGTCCAATACACTGTACTTGCTGGGAAAAGACGCGAGTGCTATTTGCCCTGTGTATGGCAATGGGAGCGCAATAGTGACTTTCTCTACCAGAAAACAACTCTTGTCCGTAGGACCAGAAACTGCATGTGATTCAACTCCATTTAGGACTAGGAAACAAATGCTAGCTCGCCTTACAAGAAACACACTCTGCTTTTGAGAAAAGAGCACTCTTCTACTCTACTGTGTTTCCTATAAGGCCAGAACAGTGAGCTTGCTCAGAACAAAGAACTGTGCTATCTACACACACGGTCCTTATGTAGTTCAACTCTGCTTAGGAAACTG